>NC_062229.1:16029503-16300453 GCF_902686445.1 Sciurus carolinensis
CCTCCTGTTGTAGGTATTTGAATTAACATTTACCACCCTCTCCCTCCACCACAGCCCTAGATATGATATAAATGTTGAAGAAAAGAAACATTGACTTTTTGTGTACAAAATAGGAGGCCGCCAGATAGGGAAAGAGGGCTTCTGAAATTCAAATGATCTGAGCAGATGTTTCTACCATCTGTGGCACTGGACCAAGAGAGCCCACTGTGTTGTTTGCCTGATGTCATTTTATCTTCTAGTGTCTCCTTAAACTGGGGGTCTCCAGAGTGGGAATATGCTGGAGTATCTTCCTCCCATTTTGGAATCCCTCATGTAATAAAAACAAAATATTGTGTCTTGTGATCAGTTCTGAATAATTTTCCGCAGCACGGCATTCATAAGGCTCAAGTGAAGTTGCCCATCTAGAACACTAGAAATATGCTGAGTTTCCACAGACCCAGGAGTAAATAACTCATTGGGGAGGGGAAGATATAGAAAAAAAGAATTCAACACTTCTTCCTTTTATAGTAGGTGATGGACGATAGATAACACGTCCAACCTTTCATTAAGTTTCCCGCTGCCCTTGGACATGACCCCAACACACACCCTGAAGTGGGGGAAGCAGGATCCACCTTTGCAAAGATACATTTCTTTTTGTTTTTACAGCACATATACTTGCTCTTATCTTCTGTAGCTTAAATGTAGGGAGAGGAGACTTCTGAGAAAGACTAGGATCAGCAAAATGTAATCTGAGGGCCTGTTGATCGTGCCCTGAGAAATCCACTGGGCAAGAAAATTTTGTGATTGAAATCTTCTTTTGAGGTGTGCGAGTGACATTATACCCCATCAACATATATGATCACTATTTGTCAATTGAAAATTAAAATTAGGGAGCAGGATGGTGGCTAAGATCTTCCAGTGATCATCCACCAGGCAAACAGGCTCAACAGCTATAATTTAAAAATTTGGTGTGTATATTTGAGGTTCGCATGATGAACATAGGGTATATACAGAAAACACAATGTTACTATAGTAAAGCAAATTAACTTATCCATCATCTCACATTTTTTTTGACATGAGCCGCTAAAATCTACTTATCTTACAAATTTCTTCTTTCCTTTTTTAAATGGAACTTGTCAGTTATCATTCTACAACCTTACATGTCATTTTTAAATAATTATCATTCCAGATTAATTAGAAAGATCATCTGAGCTACATCCTCTTTTCCCACGGGAAATTTGAACATTTTTTGAGCCATTAGGACAGGACAAAAGACTTTGTGCTGCATGTTTCAAGAAATCCATGGTGTCGGCAGCGTGAAGGGATTCTTGGAGGGCGTGACCGACACTCAACTCCTGAAGAATCGGAAATCTGTCTGTGCCCAACACGGGTGCCGAGCAATCTCTCAACATCCGGAGAGCCGACTGCAGCCCGATTCCTCAGTCCCTGTGTTAAATGTTATTCCACTGCCTCCCCTTCCTACAAGGCCTCTTCCAGGTGCAAAAATCCTAGAAGCAAGAAAACCAGTCCCAGGATGCTCATATCAACAACATTCAAAAGGACTAGAATTTGCTTTAAACTTTTTAACAAAAATCAGAAAAGATTTTTATGGAAATTTTGTGGTGTCTGCAAGGCATGCTCTATGTGGGACTTGGACTTTTCAGGATGTGGAAGGCTCCCCAGAATGCTGCATCCCACTTAAGATCTTTCATAGTGGTGAAGCAGAGGCCAAATTGCCAAGAAAAGAGATCCCCAGATAATTTCAGGACAGACAAGTTCATGAAGTCAGGAGGACGAGATAAGACTGGGCAGATGGGGAGATGGGCCCCTGGGTAACTTCCTGAGCAGTAACTGTACAAACAGTATCTGCAGAGATTTGCTAAGAAACTTACAAAAAGGCTAATTTTATGTCAGACCTACATGACTGGGGGCCATGCCTCTCCAAAGAAGGAAAGATTACTGATGGACATTTTGATTGGACTAAAGGCTGCGTGAACACCTTGTGGACACTGAGGGCCTTACCCAGAACTGGGTAGAGGCTGACTTCCTTAAACCTGTAGATCTGCGTAAACCCCAGACAAAGCCACTCCTCTGTATTCCTCTTTGGGACCCCCTCCCTCTTGGGGAACTCTGTTTTTTTTCCTATTACTCTAATAAATCCTGTTACTTTGCTTTCACCCTTGTATCTATGTATTTTATTCTTTAAATTCATAAGATAAAGAATCCAAACCCACACTCTGTGCTTTATTAGTAATCCTGTTTTCATCTTGACAATAATATAGATCAGAATTTTTACCTTAAATAAAACCCACTAAATGTGTGCATGCTCCCAATATTCTAAATAAAATGCAGATACATATTTTTGCATATGCTGAATGTTTGTCTCTGGGTAGTGAACTTTAGAACAAATTTTATTTTCTGCATTTTTGCTTTTGGCATTTTTTAAAGACTTTAGGCAATGGGATAGATCAATTCTGCAATAGGAGAAAGCCGGTGCTGTCTCAGCAATCATGATGCCTCTGCACACCACATCACAAAGCACTGGATAAGAAAGAAGTTGGGAAATACGCAGGCAGGTTAGGCATAAATATGTCAGAGTTGTTTCTTTGGAACTCTTTAATTATACTGTTACAGTAACCAATGAAAATGACATAAAACATGGAAATCTTACATCTGCCATCAAACAAAAGTCTGTTGACTCCCCATTTGAAAAGAGCCCAGTGAATCAAGGGCAGTTGTTGGGGTGAGGAAGAATCATTTATTAAGTCAGCAAAACTGAGCTGATGGTGGACGAGCAGCCTAAGACTACCTTAACTGAGCAGAAGCTTAAGCTCCTTTTAATCTTTAGGCAAAGAGGAAAGAAGGGGAGTTCGGTTAGGAAATGATGGATGATCAGACTTCTAGGCAGCTCTCCAATGGCCTGGAGTGAGAAGCTGCCCAACCCCGTGGCTGGCACTCTGTTGCTCATGATGCTCTTGCAAATCCTGAAAATGTCTTGGTTATTCTTATCTTGGTATCATCAGCCTGATGAGGAAGAGAGAGATTAGGGAGGTTTTGGATACATCAAATTTGTGCTGCTAGCTTGGGGGAAACATTCCTCAAATGATGAGCACAGCTATGTGCAGAGTGGAGCAGAAACAGCCTGCATGGGCAGTGGAGGCAGCCACGGAGGTGGACACCACGTGAAGGCGGGGACGCCGAGGGAGTTCACACCTGCATGGCCCGAGGAGAATCAGAGCAGCTGACAGCGCGCTGTCAACACTGGCCACGTGTTGTCATGCAACGTGGATGAACCTCACTGACGTTATGTTATGCTAAGTGGAAGTGAAGAGGGCTGCGTGGGTTCCATTTCCATGAACAGAAAAAGAGAACTCATGTGGCAGAAGCAGTGGTGACCTCTGGGGACAGGGCTTACTGATGGGGGGCGTGTCCCAGGGAACCTCTGCACGATGAAGCATTTATATTTTGATGGGGTAGTAGTCGTGTAGACACAGGTAAACCCATCAAGGTACGCACTAAGATTTATGAACTCTGGTGTAAACCATCCCTCAAACACGGTATTTTAAAACGAAACAGCACAGTGAGAAGAGGTTCAGTGGAAACCAGTGACTCGGAGCACTGTGGAGAGAGCCACTCCCCACCCCTCGCCTGGTGGCCTCAGTACTCCCCGCAGCCCACTGAGCCCTGCTTCCTCGTTTAATGGGGTGAACGCAGTACCCACCTCTAGGTGTCCTTGAGAAGACTAGAGATGCAGATCCCCCAGAGAGGCTGCAGTCTGTAACAGCAAGCCCTCATGGGGTGCAGGGCTCAACAGCCACCACTCCTGGACATGGTCAGTTTATAAAAGTAACGATTCACTGGAAGTGCACAAAATGTCAAAAGCCTTCTGTTTAATTCCATTGCTTCAAAATATACACATACACTTAAAACCTGACAGAAGTACAAGGATTGTTCAGCACTCTACCTCCATGGTGGGAGAGTATGACATATCCCTCTCAGTAGATGACAGATCAGAAATCAGTATTTATAAATGTGTATTTACACAAATAACGTGCTAGATCCAGGGGACTTACGTAGAACATGGTACACTGCCTTCTACCACCCATGAAGTTTGCATAAACTGACATAACAAATGTATCCCCTAGGGGTTTGTGGTAAAATAAATAAACCCACCCCCATTCTGTCCTATTGTGTCCTCAACAATGTCTTGTACAGTAGAAATTCATTCTTTTTGTGTAACAAGAATAAATAGGCCAGGGCTGGTTTCACCTGCCGGACGTGGCAAGATGAGACACAGGCTAACGAGTGTAAGAAGCACTGGCGGCCCAAATGTCTACCCTTTTACAAACCCAGAGCTAGCTGACAAGGCCCCGTAGGGCTGAGGCCCTGACGGAGGCAAGCCGCCATTCCGGACGCTCTCTCTGCCCGTGTGGGTCCTCCTGTGCACGGCAAGCGACGAGCTGTGCCTGAAGGCTTTCTCACACTGGTTGCACGGATAGGGTCTCCCCGAAGAGTGGGTCCTCACGTGGACGATGAGGTGTGAGGACTGGCCGAAGGCTCGCCCGCACTCCTGGCACGCGTAGGGCTTCTTGCCCGTGTGCGTCCTCGCGTGCTTCCTGAGGGACGAGGGCTCGCTAAAAGCTCGCCCGCACTCCTGGCACGCGTAGGGCTTCTCTCCCGTGTGAGTCCGCATGTGACTCTTCAGGGTGGACAGGCGACTCAAGACCTGACCACATGTCCCACACTCGTACAGCTTCTCCCCCGTGTGGATTCTCTTGTGCACGTTCAGATGCGTGCTGGTCCGGAAGGGCTTCCCGCACTGGCTGCACGCGTAGGGCTTCTCTCTGGTGTGGGTCCGCAGGTGCGTCTTCAGCGACGAGTGCTCCCTGAAGGCTTTCCCGCACTGGCTGCACTCGAAGGGCTTCTCTCCAGTGTGGGTCCTCACGTGGCTGCGCAGAGAGGACGGCTGATTGAAGGCTTTCCCGCAGTCCTTGCACGCATAGGGCTTCTCTCCCGTGTGGTTTCTCTGGTGCAGAATCAGGTTGAAGTTCCGGGTGAAGGTTTTCCCACACTGAACGCACTCAAAGGGTTTCTCTCCAGTGTGAGTTCGCAGGTGTCTCCGCAGATTCGAGGAATACTTGAAGGCCTGTCCACATTCTTGGCACTCGAAGAACTTCTCTGCGGTGTGAGTCTTCTCGTGCCTGAGGAGGTCAGAGCTGTATCGGAAGGACTTTTCACACTGGCTGCATGCGTACGTTTTATCCACGCCGCGGACTTTTCCAGGCGTGATCAGGTGAGTGGTCTGGAGGAAGGGACTGCCTGCCCTCTTGCCGTGGGTAGGGGGCCTCGCCCGCAGCAGCTGTCTGGTACTGAAGCAGTGGCTCGGCAGTACTAAAGGGCTTCCCCGGCTCCCCGTACTCACGTCGCTTTTCTCCAGGCTGCGGCTGCTCCTGCTGATTGAGGAAAACGTGAAGGCCAAGGGCTCTATTGCATTCAGAGGTGGTCTTCCCCGTGTAAACTGAGTGCAGTGTATCCACTCAGTCCCCGAGTGGAACAGGGTGGACACTCCTCCACCACCAGCGCTCTTTTCATTACTTTCCTGGGGTTTCTTAGATCAGAGCTTTTCAGAATTGTCTAAATGAAATTTAAGTTTCAAATACTCAATACCTGCAACCAATCTGTGAAAATGATTGCGGATGGGAACTCTGTGAAGACACAAGGGTTTTCTCCAGTACCGGGGTCTCTCAAATGCTAAGCACATGCGCTACCACTGGGCTACACCCCAGTCCCAAGACACAAGTCCTAATCTAATCTAGAGTTTCCCCCCAACTCATGACATTCACTGACTTCAAAAAATGAACTACAGTCTCTCTTGGCTCTCAGGCTGCTTTTCTACCCTACCCAACCCCCCTTGTCTACCACAGAGGTCCACGAGTAATCCCTGTAAATCTTACCTGATTTGTGCCAATGGATGGAATGCCCACAAAAATATCTTGGCTAGGAATTGATTCTTGGGGTTGAAGGTGAGGTCCTGAAATGAATTAGGGAATAAAAGAATTAAAGGCCCAGAGAAAGAAACTGTGGGATCAAGACGACCAAAAAGAGTAAGGAAGGCAGGCTGAGGTTGTGGCTCAGTGGTGGAGCGCTTGCCTAGCACGTGTGAGGCACTGGGTCTGATTCTCAGCACCATGTATAAATAAGTAAATAAATAAGTTATTTAAAAAATTTGTAAAGAGTAAGCAAGGCAAGTATGGATTTTTTCAAATACTGATCCTAAACATAGGAAGAATATTGCAAGGAGGAAGAACGTATCAGAGAGCAAAGCAAAACTATGGATGGCATTTGACTATGTGTAGCTATGTAATCACAGGAACAGGTCAGACTCACAGACGATCTGCTGAGAAAGGACTCCACGAAGACCGGGCCTGAGGTCAAAGGGAAACATCAGCAAGAATGTACAGTGGGGAGGTACTGGTGAAACACATGCTTGAAAGAGTAAACACGAAGGAGGCGGGACAGACAGTCCTTTGAAAGCAGAGGAAAGCATTAAAGATAGAAAGGAAAGGTTGACTTGCTGAAGGAGCTCAACCAAACAGCCCTCCCACTCAAGGGCACTGAGAAGGCCTCCCCGCTGACAATTTCCAAGTCTCACGTCCCTTTTCCTCCCACAGCTGCTCACGGGGTCTGCCTGGACTCACCTAAACAGGTCTCTGGGAAGACTCCTCTCCCAGTGCTCCACAGCTCCTCTCTTTGCTCCCAGTGGGACAACGTACTGGGTTTGCATAGTTGATCTCCTGCTTGTGGGAAAAAAGATGCACAGTGTGGGTGACCACACCCTGCCATGACCCCAGGACTGATGATCCAAAGTCTTTAAGCTTCTAGAGATGGACACAGCAAAGAAGCATGCCTGAATCCTGATGGACACAGCAAAGCTCTTTCACTAAGGAATCAAAGTCAAGCCTCCCCATTGGGACGCAGAGGACACTGGGACTCCTTGGTCCCCAAAACCTAGGGCATGGCTCAGAGACATCACGGAGAGACAAAGCAGAGACCAGACATTCACTTCCATGAGGAGGCCGCTGTAAGCAGCATGGGGACAGCCTGGCCTGTTTGCCTCTTGATCTCCCAAACCCCGTTTCTCAAACCCATGGTAGCTGCGTGAGAAGGCAGCAAGGCCAGCTTACCCACGAAGGCCAGGTTCCTATAGTTCTCCAGCATCACATCTCTGTACAGGCTTCTCTGAGCAGAGTCCAGAAACACCCATTCTTCTGGGGTGAATACCACCGCCACATCCGCGAAGGAGACTGGTTCCTAAAACACACACCCATTCCAGCTCAGCCAGGGACATCCCTCTCTCCCACCCAGTCTCAACAGGATGGTGGAGCTGGCAGGGAGAGGAAGACTTCAGCATGGGGTCTTCAGATGGGATTTTCAGATGGGGTTCTGAGATCTCCAGCTGCCCCTCAGCTCAGGCCTCAAAATCAGAACTCTTAGGGGCTACAGTGCAGCTCAGGGGCAGCCCACATGTTTGGCATGCACAAGGCCAGGGGTTCTAGCCCCAGCACCAAATGCAAAAGAGAAAATTAAAACTCTTCTATATCTACCCGCCACTCCCTAACTAGCAGTAACATGAGGTTATGTCCCTTGGTAAAAGACCTCTACCTCATGAAAGGACCCATCTCTCCATGACCAGCCAAGAAGCCTTGAGATTTACCCTCTGCCAGCTCCGGGGCCCAGCAGACCTGAGCATGTTGCAGACAAGAGAGAAGTACCTAGTAAACGACTGAACCCACGTCCCCCGAGACCACAAAGTCCATGAAGCAAGGACAGCTCTGGCTTTGTTTTCCCTCCTGGTGCTCAGCAGGCTGCGGAGGGTCTGAATGAGGATGGGGAATTGTTTCCTGGGCTGCCCCTGACCAGGGCAAAGGCCTGGCTCCTGGTGCTGCAGGTGGAGAAGGTCCAGGAGGTCACTCGAAGGGGGCAAGCTGTTCTCCAGCACAGAAGTTGTCTTTTGGAGTGAGGATTTCTCACTTACCTGGGAACAGGTGGTCAGCAACCCAGGAGCTGTGGCTTCCTGCTCTTCTTGGAGCCAGGCAGGGTCCTGAGCACGCAGAGCTGGGGGAGAAGAGCCGAGGCATGAGGGTCAGTGCCTGGTCACGTCCCTATGTCATCCTCTGCTCTGTGGGGCTAATCCTGCCCAGGACAGCCGAAGCAGGGGACAGATCAATCACTAGCTCCCTGCGACTCTGGCCGAGAGGAGCACGCCCTTCCTACCCAGCTTCATGCAGATACCAGCCCTCCCTCTGGCCAGTAATGGAGAGCAGACAGCTCCCTGGGCCTCTCCCTCCTGATGGGAGCTTCTCCTGAGTATGTAAACCTGTGCCTCATCCAACCCCTGTGTTAGTGTCATGGGCTGTCATTACAGTTACAAAGTACCACAAATTGAGTGGCTTCAAGCTACAGAATGTCTTCTCTCACAGTTCTGGAAGCCTGAGTCCAAGATCAGGGTGGCAGCAGGGCCAGTCCCCTGAGGTTCTGGTGGAATCCTTGCCTCTTCCCCCTCTGGTGGCTCTGCGCACCTTGGCACTCCCTGGCCTGCAGAGCGCCCTCTGGTGGCCGCCTCAGCCTCGCACGCCTTCTCCCTGTGCCCTCACTTGGTATCTCTCCCTCCTTAGGAAGCTGGTCACACTGCATTGGGCCCACCCTCATGACCTCATCTGATCACATCTGCAAAGGCCCTGTTTCCAAATGAGGTCACATGCCCAGCTGCTGGAGGCCAGGACTCCAATGTATCTTCTTTCGGGGGGACATAGTCGGAGCCACAACACCCTGCTTTCCTGCTGGCTGCTTCTCATTTTCACTCCCTGTGGTGGGCTATCACACCCCCGCACCCACTCCTTCACCTCCCCGACCCCAAGGACTGACTGAGCGAGGATGGCAGGCGGCCTGCTCCTCGGTGGGGCTCGGCCATCCCACCCTTCTGGAGCCCCTCTCCAGGGCTCTGGCGACCACACCCCAGCCTCCTTCACGGTCTCCTCCATCAGGCTGGTGGCACCCCAGTCAAAGATTCCTCCCAGCTCCCTCGGTGCTGCGCCTCAGTGGGCAGTCTCGTCCATCCTCTGGACGCTGGTCCTATCGCCAGGCTCACTACTACCCAGGCTGTGTACCCAACCAGTGGCTCGACCCTCCCCACTTATCTGAGGGAACATAAGTGAAATGAATTCCGGAGGACAGAGCCTTGAGCCACAGGGGACTATCCTCAGGCCTGGAAATCCCAGAATTTGCCCTGCGGGGCTTTGAATTTGGCCAGAAGCCATGACCCCATTGTTCCTCGGTTTGCCACCTCTGGGCAGGAAGTCACCTGTGCCTGCTCCAGCACTGTACCTGGGGAGCAGACAATGTGTCTTCGGTTTCACAAGTCCAGATGGCGTGGACCACACCTCGACTTCCATTCATACCTGATTTAGAGGATTTAGCTGAAGAGATGTGGGACTTTTTTGAGCTGATACTTAGATGAGATTTTGCACTGGCGTTGATGCTGGAATGGGTTAAAACTCCAGGGATGTTGGGATCATGCAAAGGTAATTTGTAGGACTGAAAGCAGGAGGACTGTGGTTGAGAAACCCCTGTCTAAGATTCTATTTACCTGATTTTATTATGTTTATTTTATATTACTCTGGAGGGAGATGAGGTCTCACTGTTTCTCTGGCTGGCCTCGAACTTCAGGACACAGGCAGCTCTCCTACCTGCCCCAGTAGCTGCAGCTGCAGGTGTACACCACCACCCCCAGCCCTGGTTTAAGTTTAAATATCTGTCTTTCCCAGAATTCCTTCCTGTGCCCAAAATGAAGTCCTTGTGGCATGTGCTTCCACTGTATCCTGATCTTCACTGAAAACCCCTCGGCTCGTCCAGACTGTGAGCTCTGTGGGTGAAGGGCCAGTGTTTTCTTTGTAGTCATTTCCCAGCTCCCACCTCACCACAGGACCACAGTCAGGCCTGTAAAGAAGTCACAAGGAGGATGGGGTGTCCTTCAGTGGTAGGGTGCTTTGAAACCCTGGTTCCACCCCAGAACCAGGAAGGGAGGGAGGAAAGCAGGAGAGAGGGAGGAAGGGGAGGAGGTGGAGCCCAGCCCAAAAGACTTAACCACAGATAAACTGAAGAGCAACACAGAATTGCAACCTGTCCAAACACAAGACTGGATGATATTGGTAACAGTTTATTTTTCTCACTGGAAGGTCGATGGAAAGAAACCAATACCTTGCTATTACTGCTAAAATGTTATTTATCTACTTGAATTAATTTTCTTTATTCATTTCTCAGAAGATGTGGCTTTTAATCTCATTTTTAAAAGCTCAAGTCATTAAAACATAGGTCTTCATTTAAAAAATTCATCATAATTTTCAAAATTAGCATCGTCGTATAGTCAAGAACTTAATGGTGTTCAAAGTACCCTTGATAAATTGCTTACACAGAAATAAAATGTAACTTTGTAAGTTATAAAAAATAATTCAATGCTTCACAAATCTGAGCCCTCTCTTTTAGTTTTTTTTATTTGTTTAACTGAGAAATAGAAATTATATGTGTTCCTGGTGTATTGATGTTTTGAAACATGCACACGTATTGTGGACTGGCTAACTCAAGATAATTAACACATGCATGACCTCGCATAATAATGGTCCTGTTATCTCTTAACAGAAAAAAAAGAAAGGGTCCCAGCCCACAATCTCAGAAAGTACCTTTCCCCTTGAACAGTCAAATAATGGGGGCAGCTGTACTGCCTCTCCTCTGGTGTCTCGGCAGTGCCCACAGTCAGGAAATGAAGATGGGATGGGTCACAAGTCTGGACAAAACACAGAACACTGAGGCCCTGCGGCCACACGTGCTGTACATCACTCACTCACCAGAAGCCCTGGCCACCCATGGGATGGGGAGACCCAGCGTGGGCACCGGCGTCACCACCCTCTGAATCTGCAAGGTCACCTTCAGTCCCTGGACAGAGGGACAGGTCACAGATTAGTCACACAGCCAGGGGGAACTGCTCACACCTGTTCACCCTAACTGAGCTTCTGTGGTTGGGCCTGCCATGGGGAATGTATGACGAGAGAGGGACACAGTGCTTTACCCTGTCAGGATTCACCTAATCCCAGACACTGAGCTAAGCACTGGGATATGATGCCGATGCCAACATGAGATGGAGAGGGGTGCCCCATCAGAGAGGCAGCCTCCGAGACGCTTCCTGCAGTGAGGAAAACAGTGGAACTAAAGGGGCTCCAGGGAACTTTCCAGGGAATGGCCAGCAGGTTGAGGGACAGAGAGCAGGTACAGAGGGGACACCAGTGGACGAGGGGCAGTTAGTAGGTTGTTCCCAGAAGGAAGACCTGTCATGGGTGCTGTGGTCTGAGTGCAGTTTACCCCCAAAGGTGCATGTGTTGGAAGCTCAGTGTTTGGCGTGGTGCTGTCGGGAGGCAGTGGGACCTTTAAGAGGTTGGACTTAGTGCAAGCAATCAGGTTGTCGGGGCGTTGCCTTTGGAAGCGAGTAATGTAGTTCTCCTGGGTCCCCAGTAAGCTCCTAAGAGAATGGACTGTCATAAAAGAGCAAGTGTGACCACGAACCTCTCTCTGGTTTTCTGTTTTATCATGTGATCTCTCCCTCTTGCGCACACTCCCCCATGACACGATCTACCATAAGGCCCTCACCAGCGGCCAAACAGATAGGACCACCCAATTTTGGACTTTCAGTCATTTCAACTGTGAGCTATATAAACCCCTTTTTTAACAGAGTACCCAGCCTCAAGTATTGGTTTTAGCAAAAGAGAACGTGTGGGAGAGGATTTGAATGCTTCTTTACTGGCAGCTGCTCCCTCAAGAAAGATGTCTAGCCTAACTTGCATTTTTAAGGGATCCCTCTGGTCTCAGTGTCCAAGATAGGGTCTAGGAACCTGTTGGGAGCAGTCCCTCAGTGTAGAACTGATGGTGGCCCTAGGTAGACTGACAGCAGTGGGGATGGGAGGAGCCCTGGAGGTGGGTTATACGGTGGAAGTAAAGCTGGCAGGACGTGGCGGCAGCTGGGAGGTGGGAGGCCCTTGCAGCACGTGCCTGAAGAGAAGTGACGGGGAGGGGCAAGTGGGGGAAGACCTTCTGCCCAGGGCAGTGCTCAGGGTGCAGCTTAAAGTGTCCCTCTCCTACGCTCTCCCTACTTCAGTAAGGAAACGCAGGGACCTGAGCCAAGTGGTCTTCACAGCCTGGACACTCTTTGCCCAACCTCAGATCATGGAACCTACACATTCCTATAGGTTCCAAGATCTTGGAAAGAGTAGGGGTGGGGGTAGAAGGAAAGGCCACAGAAAGATAGGACAGACCAAAACCGGCAGAGCCCAGGGTCGAGCGGCTCATCCCTTCCCCAGAACTCTGTCCCTGGCCAGAAGCCCTCTTCCCCAGGAGACAGTGGCCACAGAGCTGCCAGCTGACTGGGATGAGGCTCAGTGGTACACTGAAGAGCCCAGAAGGGCCAGTCGAAACATCGGGACCCTCAGCCCAGCAGCAGCTGTGTGACCCTCAGGCTGTACAGTTTCTGGTGAAGGCTGCAGTCTCTGCAGTTAGGCCTACACTCCACTCCCAGCTCCAAAGCCAGCCCTGCCACTTACAGACTGCACGTCCCCAGGAATGCACTGCTCAGCTTCTCTAAGCACGTGTCCCTGGGCAGAACTCCTCTGCCCTCTCAGAACACCCTAAGACGGCCTGTTTCCTGGGACTCTGAAGCAGCAGAAGCCCTCCCATCCCACACTACGAAGGATCCTGCTGGGATGGGCCAGCAGAGAGATCCCTGGAAGGTGCTAGAACTCGGTACTCAAAGGAAAAAATCCACAGAAACTAGAGGGGATCCCCAGGTGTCACGGTTCATTCTCCCCTTCGCTCACATGGTCCATCAGCTGATCCACAGACAAGGTGGTGATGGAGCCCCAGATGTCTTCCCCAGCACCTGTCCATGCATTTCTTCGTCCAGCAAGCACTAACTGAGGACTCTTTAAGGACACGAGAATGCTCTGTAATGGGGCTTACTGCAACGACACGTCAAGTGAGGCCCTTCAACCCAGCAGCTCAAATAAAACATTCTGGGGTCTCAAGTTTTCAAAACCATGTACCCTTTCCCAAGCAGCCACTGGAGGATGTTCTCAATCAAAATAAGAGTAAAAACCAGAGAAAAACAGGATGCAGGGAGGGAAGGGTCTCAACTACCCAGGACCTGTCACGGCCCGGCAGGGACAAAAGTTTTAGCTGTCCTGCAGTCCACACCAGGCTGCCCAGGGTGGAGGCTTCTCTGTGCTCTGGATGGTTCCCCATCAAAGGAAGAACGCATGGTTCTCTACAACGCAGGCCATTCCACCCTGTCCACAGGGCTGGACATCTCTGGCACTCTGATGAAGACACTGACCCATGACCAAGGGACAAGGTGCAGATTGAGGAATCCCAGGGACCTCACTGGCTCTGGAACAAGTGGGCCCAGCTTGGGTTGAGGCTCTGATGCAGCAGAAGCCCCTTGCGTCCTACAGGCAGTGCACACTACTGAGGAGTGAGACCAGGCTCTGGGGCTCAGTCTAGCCAAACCCAACCCCAACTCTTGCCAACTCCCAAAAATGGGAATCCCTGTCACGTGAGGAAGAAGGGACTCAGAGCCCAAGTGGGGACCCAGGGGACTCTGCATTCTTCCATGCACAGTAACGTGAAGGCCAGTTCTAAGGGCACCTTCCAGGAAGGATTCTGAAGGATCCCCAACTACCTGCCCACATTCTTTAAAATCAAAGTGGCCTCTCCTTTGCCTGTTCTCTCATCAGACCCAGATTACATGTTGCCCAGAGTCCCTGCTGCCCTGGTTAAGCTCATTGATCTCCTTCTCTCTAGGTGGAGGTTGCTCCCAGCAAGAGGTGAGTGACAGCGAAGGGCTCCCCAGCAGCCCAGCCAGGACCCAGCGATGCTCCCTGCAGTGAGCACATTTTCAGCACCTTCCAGGCAGGTCTTGCTTAGAGAGCTCGAGTTCCCTCAGTCTAGTATGCTGTCTGCTCTACGGCAGAGCTTTCTCCTATTCGTGGTTTTCATGGGGCTTCTACACCAGGCAACGTTTTTCTGATCATTGTTGCGAAGTAAGCCATACCATGTATGTACAATATGTCAAAACACATTCTGCTGTCATGTGTAACTAAAAAGGACAAATTCAAAATTTTTTAAAAAGAGAGAGAGGTAAATCACATTTTACACACTCAATGTCTGACTCACTGATGGAAATGTGTACTTGGGAAAAACTTCTAGAATGAAGACAGTTGCGATTTGCCCAAATTCAGAAGTCACACCTCCCCTCTGACATGGCTCCCCTTTGAGGAGATTCCCCTGCCCCAAAGGTCTCCCTGGTTCTGGTGCTGGTTTTCCAGTTCACAGACTCTTCAACTTTTCTGCAATAGGGAGCTAGGGATAATCCCAGAAATCTTACCATCTGCATGTCACTGGATGGTATGTCTTCCAGTGTACCCTGCAAAGACGCTGACTCTTTACATCTGCACTGAGATCCCCAGTCTAAAATGAATAGCAAAAATTACTTTCAGAAAGAAATGGTGGTACAAAGGGAAAAGTATAGTCAACCCTACGTATCTATATCTATATATATACATATATAGCAAACACACATACACATAGAACACACACACACACACACACACCCATGTCCACAAAGGGTTGGTTCCAGGTCCAACCTTGGATACCAAAATCCAAAGTTAATAAAAACCCTTGTACAAAATGAGACAGTATTTGCATAGAACCTACACACATCCTCCCAAAGATTTTAGGTCAGCACCAGAAAATTTATAGTATCCAACAGAGCTGGGCACAGTGGCACATGCCCGTAAACCCAGCACTCAGGAGGTTGAGGCAGGGAATCAAAAGTTTAAAGCCAGGCTCAGTGACTTAGCAAGGCCCTAAGTAAGCAACTCAATGAGACCCTGTCTCTAAATAAAATACAAAAAAGGCTGGGAATGTGGCTCAGTGGTTGAGTGCCCTGGGTTCAATCTCAGGTACCAAAAATAATGATAATAATACCCAATAGAATGTAAATAGTTGTACCCTAGAAAGTAATAACAAGAAAAAAGTCTGCATGTGTATCTATATGTGCCGTATGTCCAAAGTACAGAGGCAATTTTTTCCAAATATTTTCTATTTATGGTTGGTTGAATTTACAGATGCAGAACCCTTAGATAAAGAGGGTCAGAGGAGGAGAGAGGTGGGGGGACAGACACAGACACACATGTGTATATATCTGTAGGCTTTTTATTTTAATGCTGAGCCTAAACTTGGAAGAATACTAAAAAATAATAAGGCATCCATGAGTAGGTCTGTGTGAGGAACTTAGCAGTCAAAGATCTGAGGATGAAATGAAAGGTGATTTCCTAGCTAGAGATTATATGAGGATTGAGACTGATAATTCCAAAAAAGGGGTGTTATTAGAAAAACAAGTAAAAAGCAACTAGTTGAAGAACACACATAGCACTGGGGATACAGCTCAGTGGCAGAGCACTTGCTGGCACACACAAGGTCCCAGGTTCAACCTCCAGTTTTGAAGAAAAAAGAAAAGAACACACATGGGAATGTTAAATTTCAAGAGGAACTGAACAACAAGTGTGGCTAAGAAAGAGAGAAGTAGAACCACCACGCACCTTCCTTCCACTGCCCTTGGCTCTGCTCTTGGCCCCAACAGGAAGGCCAGCTGGGGCTCGCACGGGGGAGTCCCTGCGCCTAGAGAGGTGCAGAGCTGAGGGCCGGTGGCTTGCAGAGGGCAACAAATTCACCCCAGCTCAGCGCAACATGGGCTTCAGATGGTGAAGCGGACAAGGATGCCGGGCAGCAGAGTGACCATGCCCACCTGTTAGTGCACTCAGCAAAGCTCTTTCATCAGCACCCTGCAGAGGTCTGGCTATGGTCTGGGTGTGCCCACCCCCACAAAGGTTGAGGCGCTGGACAGACAATCCTCCTTGGGAGGAGGGGGTAGGTTGCTTCACTGCTCTCAGAGAAGGTTAGTGTAGTCTCGCAGGACCCCCATTAGCTCCCATCCCATAAGAGTGAATTGTTATAAAAAGAGCAAGCCTGGCCCTGATTCTCCATGGTTTCCTGTCTCACCATGTGATCGCATCTGCATGCACTTCCACCACTGAGTCATCCACCAGAAGCTGAATCCATGGGGCCACCAGATCTTGAACTAATGTTCTCCAAACATGTGAGCTAAATACACCTCTCTTCTTTATAAAGTATCCAGCCTTCAGTGTTTTGTAACAGCACAGAAAACAGACTAATACTAACCCAAATCACAATCCCCTCCTCTCTGCCCCAAGAGGCAGAGACTCTCTTAACCCTTTTCCAGGGCCAAGTTCAGTGAGGCCCACAGACATCCTCGCTATAGAAAGAATGAAGCCAGTGCAACAAATGAAGCTTTGTAAATCTAGGGAAGCCGGCAGACAATAAACCCCACAAAGCCTAAACCACATCTGCTTGTCCCCAGGGCAGACACTTAGGAAGTATTTGGCACCTGTGCAGCAGGAACAGCGAGATGCTGGCCTTACCCCTGCAGGTCAGGGTCTGGCAGTCGTCCAGTATCAGGTGTCTGCACAGGTCCCTCCGCACCTCATCCAGCAATGCCCGCTCCTGCATGAGCCCCATGGCCACATCCTCAAAGGTGACTGACTCCTTAAAAAGCACACATGTTCTGGGTCAGCAGAGATCACCCCCGACCACTGCAAAGGACAACTAATTATCACAGGGAAGTGAGACCCCCACGCAAGGACATGCAACAGGGAGCTCTCTCTACACCTGGAGACAGAAAATCTGGCCTCCCGTCACTCTGGGAGGCATGACGAGGACACTGTTTTGGCACCCAGACACACCCATCTGTAACACATCTGACTTTCTATGCCACTATGGCAGAACTGAGTATCTGCAGCAGTGACCACACGGCCCACCGAGGTGAAATGTTTACTTTCCTTTCACATTTGCACAAATCCTGAAGTGTAAATTTGGCTCTCTCCGTAATTCAGCTGACCAGTGATGGCAGAACTTGTTCATCCCAACTTCATAGACTTTTCTTAGACTTCTTAGTTATAGCATCACAAATTTGGGTTTGACATCGTAATTTCTGTGAAGTCCCTAGGATCCCTCCCAATACTTAGAGTACAGTACCCCTCTAATCTACAGGGGATACGCCCAAGACCCCCAATGATGCCTAATGCCACAGACGACACCAAACTTATATGTAACAAGTTCTTTCTCTTTTGTACATACACATGATACAGTTTAATTTATAAATTAGGGACAGCAAAAGATTAACAGTAACAGAAAAATTACAGCGATTTACTATAGTAAAAGTTATGCAAATGTGGCCTATTTCCACGCCCTCCCCCAAATCTCCTGATGTACTGTAATCACCCTTTCTCCGATGACTGTGAGTAACTGAAACCACAAACGCAGATCTGCAGAGGATCTGAGGGGTCTCCAGATATAAGGGGTCAACTGCCAACATTTAATAATCTTTTATATTTGTTAAAATAGGCTTCCATTGTATCTGAGAAACTGCATGACCTCCTTATCTCCAAATTCTCTAGAGCTGTGCTGTCCATTAGTGCTCACTGTCATCGTGGGAATGTTCAGCCTGTACTTTCCAAAAAAGCATGTGCAGCTGCAGAGCCCTTGAGGAATGTAGCTAGGTGACTGAGAAATGCAGTCTTTATTTCATTGAATCTTAACTAATTTAAATTAAATGTGTACAGCCACATGTATTCTCAGTAAGTCTCACAAAGGATGGCAGGGATGGTCCTGGAGGAGTCCCCACTCTGCAAACAGTGCCTTGGGGGGTGAGGGGCTCTCCTCCCATAACAGTTCCTTCTAGAGGTCATGCATAAAAAGAGGTCCCCAGGTCCTCTGGGGCAGGAATGAGGGCGCTCCACACTACCTCTCCCCTTTCTCCCTCAGTTGGGGTGAGGAGAAAATAGAGCCCAGAATACACGGTTATCAGCCCCACCTCAAGCATCCAGATTCCCCCAATCTCCTCACCATGACATCAGCTCCAGGGTTCAAGATCTCAGTAGATGTCCTCCCTGCAATAAAAGAGATACTAATGTTAAACAAAATAAAAATAAAAAGGGAGGCGAGGGTGCAGGCAGGGTACCAAGCAGGGCTTGAGCCAGGTTATTCCATTTTTGTGGACCTCCAGCAAGGCAGCAAGCTAAAAATCCTTATAGGGAATTTATCCCAATAAGCAACACGGTGTGGCCTTTCAGACAACAGTCCTTGGGAATTCCTACTGGCTCCTCAAACCTCATGAAGGAATCATGTTTCTTCTTATATTCCTTCAAATTACCTCTAACACCCTCTACTTTTCCTTTCCTGCTCTTTCAAGTTGTAATTTCATATTTATTCCTTTAGGTGAGTTTGCCTGTCTCTCTCCAGCTCTCTGATAAGCATAGATAGACCTGTGCCCACTCTTTTCAGGACTCCACATCCAGCCATCAGCACAGTGCTTGATGTGTACTAAGTATTCTACGTTTATGGGTCTGCAAACTTTTTGCAAAGGTCTAAGCACAAATGTCTTAGGATTTATGAGCTATGTGGTCTCTGTCACATCGACTTAACTATATGCTTAGAGCACAAAAAAAGCCATGGACAGCACATTAAACAAATGGGTTACAATAAAACTTGATTTGTATAAGCCAGCAGTGAACTAGATTTTGCCTGTGGGCCACAGATTGCTGAGCCCTGCTCATGGGACACACAAAACACATCGTCCATCAAATTCTCTCAATCCTACCTTCTACACATATCACAATTATTTTAACTTTTCTGATTTAACAGTCATCAAGTCCTTTCTACCATCCCGTAAGTTCTGAAGTTACTGAAGCACCTAGATAAACTCTGCATTCATTCTTCTCCATCCTAAACTCCATACTCAACCCAAAAGCCAATGTTTTGTTTAAATCACAAACATAATCAGGTCATTCCCCTCCTTAAAACCTGGATTCATCTGGGCACAGTGGGTTAATTTTTCTTCATTTCTCAATAGAAGTTACTTTCCATTATCAAGAAAGACATCCCACTTATGGCCAACTCAGTTTCAATTTCTGGTAACAGAACTAATCCTTTTCCTGGAGTCCCATATGTTTTAAAGATTTATAGTTCACAAGTTTGGGGTAAGGACTGGTGCCCACTTGAAAAGAAGAGTCTTACTTTTTCCTTTATAATAACATTTGTGACATACTGAGAAATAACTTTCCTTAAGATACATTCATCTCACAGTGAGGAAAAAGGGGGGAAAAAGGAAAAATAAAAAGCTGATGGCCATAGCCAAAGCAAAGTCATAAATTAAAAACTCACTTAAAAGAAAGAAGGAACATCCCAGCCTGGTGAACCACACCTGTAATCCTAGCTACTCCAGAGGCTGAGGCAGGAGGATCACAATTTGGAGTCCAGTCATGGCAACTTAGGGAGTCCCAATGTCAAAATAATAAAGGGCTGGGGATGTAGCTCGGTAGTAAGTGCACCCTGGGGTCCAATCCCCAATAGGAGAAACAGGAAGGGAAGGACTAGAAAAGAAGAAACGAAGAGAAGATAAGAGATATTAAGCTGATGGGAGGGATGGGGAGAAGGAAAAAAGTAACAGAATGAATCTAAAACTATTACCCTATGTAAATGTATGATTACACAAATGGTATGCCTCTACTTCATGTACAGAGAAACAAGATGTATCCCATTTGTTTACAATAAAAATAAATTTTAAAAAAGAGAGAGAGATTAAGCTAAGGGACCACAAATTGTCAGTCACCAAAATAAATCCCCTAATTCATCCCTTCGATTTTTAAATACATTTGACAAGTCACTCAAACAATTTGCACATGTACACCAGACCTAACTTTACAGTTGCCCAAAGTAGACAATATTAAATGTCTTGTAAAACTTGAATTAGTAATACATAGTTATCTTGCATAAGGGAGGCAGGGAAGGGTCCTATTAATGTACTTTTCCTATAAATCTGGGAGAACAGGAGATGGATAGGGCCGGCGTCAGCACATTCCTGAGCAGCCAGACCTGGACTGTACTACGGGGATCCTTTTCGACAGAATGACAATCCCGCCTGCCAGACCCTGAGCAGACGGGGGCGAGCTGCGGGCCGAGGGGCCGCGAGGCCCGAGCTGCGCGGGCCTCATCCGGGCCCTAGGACCACCGCGAGAAGCCAGTGCCTCCGGCCAGGTCTGGGCTGTCCTTGGCCCTGCGGCCCCTCCCAGCGCCAGGCAGACCGTCCTCCCCGCCCCGCCCTCCCGAGGGGCCGGGCCGCACCTGCAGACCGGCCGGAGACACTCCCACCGTCGCGAGCCGCGCAGTCCCGCACGGCCGCAGACGTCCGCCGCCGCCGCGCAGTTCCGCTTCCGGTCTCGGGGCAGCCGGGAACGGAAGTGCCCAGGTCTTCGGCTCTCGAAGCCAGACGTGTTTTAGGGAGCCGCGGATGCCTGACCCCTTCCTCATTCAGTCTCGTAGGAGAAATTCTAACTTCCTTCCACAGGGGTTACAGTAGACTCCAGAGTGGGGTCCGACACGGCCAGGAGGGTGGGACTGGGGGCGGGCCTATAGCCGAGGGGCGGGGATTGGGCGGGGTTTAGGTCGGACCGCCCGAGATAGGGCGGGGTCTACGCTTGAAGGACAGAGTAGGGGTGGGGCTTGGGTGGCGGGCGGGGTAGGGGCGGGGCTCGCTGACCAGTCAGGAATATTTAAGTTTCCATCTCCTGACACTATCCCTTTATGCTTTGCTCCTTTGACTAAATCCAGTGCCCTACAAAAACTTACCCATACCTAAGTTTTTATTTCTAATAAAAATTTTCTAATTTGTATTAAAAATAGGAGTATATATTTAATTGCTTCCACATCTTGCCTTTCTCATGAGAAAAAGATGTGCAGATCTGTCCAAGACAATACATAGGAGGTCTGACTCTTGTTTCCAAAAATTACATGTTATGTAAATATATACATAACAAAAGGTAATATGTTTGTTTTGTAGTTATGTAGGAAAAGTTCAAATGGGGGTGGCTAATCTAAGTTTTCCTCCCCAGAAAGGATCACTAACTGGTTCCCTAATATTTTTTATGTATGAAACTTACGTGTGTGTTCTTTCAACAAATACCTCTGGAGCATCAGTTGATTGCTTTATGCTCGGTACTAGGGTTACCAAGGTGAGATGTTGCTTTGTACAAAAATGCTCCAAAATGAAGAATTGGGGGAGTTACAGATAGGAGATGGTGTTGCTCAAGTCCAATAAAATGAACTCAACACATTGTAGTCTATGCTACATTAGCAGAATTTTTTTTTTAATGATAAGATATGAAGGGAAAATGAAGAAATTTGGCATAGAAAAGTTTGTTGAAGGTGGGTCCTTAGAGCGACTATTAAGATTCGGGGTGTGGCCAGTGAGGTGGATGAGGACCCTTGCAAGTTGGAGGTATAGTGTAGGTTAGAACAGGTGCGGGGAAATATGCAACCTGAGGATGTTGGGTAATGAGCCGTGGCAAGAGATCAGGGGCATAAGCATAGACAAGCAGAGCTTGGAAGCAGACTGGGGTAGATATCCAGCAGTCTGTAGATGTCTAGCCCATCTTAGAGGAAATATTAAAATCACTGGAGCAAGGAAGCCATTGGGTCAGTTGACTAAAGGATCAAACCAAAATAGGTCCTTATTTCACATCATTCACTAAAACAAATTCCAGATTGATTACAAACTCAAACCTTAGAAAAGAACGTTAGAATATTGTTATGGTTTGAATGTGAGGTGTCCCCTAAAAGCTCACATGTGAGACAATGCAAGAAGGTTCAGAAGAGAAATGATTGGGTTGTGAGAGCCTGAACCCAATCAGTGAATTCATCCCCTACAAGTGATTAAGTCAGCGGTAATTGAAGGCTGGTAGGTTGCAGCTGGAGGAGGCGTGGCTCTGGGATATACTTTTGTATCTGGCAAGTGGAGATCTCTCTCTGCTTTCTGATTATGATCTGAGCCACTGCCCTCTGCCACACTCTTCCACAATGATGCTCTGCCTCACCTCGAGCCCTGAGGAATGGAGCAGCATTCTATGGACTAATACCTTTGAAACTGTGAGTCCTCAAATAAACTTTTCCTCCTCTACAATTGTTCAGTCAGGACTTTCAGTCACAGCAGCAAAAAAGCTGACTAAAATGTTGCAAGAAAATGCAGGTGTATTTCTGACAGGTTTTGCTTTATATTTTTCAAGGATACGATGGTGTAATGGTTAAGAGTTGTGGAGTTCAGTTCTTATTAACCAACTCATGATCTACTTAACTTCTCTGTGTTCAGTCTAAAATTGTTGAACCACAACAAGGATGGTGGAAATGGTAAAGCTGAGAATGCTGTAACATCTAAAACCTGTAGAAGAGATTCCCACCTTACCGTAGCCCACCCAGGTGATGCTCCAGCCCGATTACCATGTAATTGGTAAATGCATTGATTTACTCCTTCTGTTCTGGGACTATAAAAGTTTGTCTAATCTTTTCTACAGTGGAATAGGTCATTCAAGATAACTCAGCTCTGTTTCTGGGCCATGACCATGCATATTTGGCTCAAAATAAATTTTCTTATTTCCTTTAAAATATATAGTGGAATTGGGACAATGATGGAATTTCACTAAGGATTGGATGATACAGCACCTGCGTGTAAAGCACTTACAGTCCTCAGTAAATACTGACTGATCTGATATTTTTTAAAACATTTTTTTAGTTGTAGATGGACACAATACCTTTTTTTTTTTTATTTTTAGGTGGAGCTGAGGATCGAACCCAGCGCCTCACATGCGAGACAAGCGCTCTACCACTGAGCTGCAACCCCAGCCCATCACTATATTTTTGATAAAGTAACCTTATTATCAATAATATTTTTTAAAATCCCCTCTTTCCTAATTAAAACAAATGGGATCAATGATACTCATAAGACATGTTCATTTAAAGGAAGTTGATCGTGTGTGTGTGTGTGTGTGTGTGTGTGTGTGTGAAATCGAGGAGGGTGAAGAGCTTCTTGGTATGCGTGTTGCCCACATACACACAAAGCACATGAAGCACTTGGTGTTCCTTAGGGCTCAGTGCCAACACCCACTGATGACACCGACTGCGGCCCCACACGTCTTCTGCCTAAGAAATGTCATGGCCCCAGGTAGGCTAATTGGTGAGCTACAGCTAGGACCACGTGTACCTTCGTCCCCTGTATTTCTCCAAAGTGATCCAAGGCACCTGTCTGGGGGCCCTTGCTCACACTGCGAGTCTGTCCGCAGCAGCACAGCAGCAGGGAAGTCTGCTGTGGCAGAGAGAGAGGCGACACATCAGCCTGACAAACCCACGCCCTCCGCAGAGTCTGTCTGCTCCTCTGCTCTCCCGAGTGTGGTAGCTCAGGAGAATGCGCACTGGGCAGTGTTTGTCATAGGTTAAAACTGGAGGGGCCTGGCGATGCAACACGGTGCTGGAGTGCTTGCCTGGCATTCGTCAGCCCTGGGTTCCAACCCCAGTGCCACAAAAATAATAGTAATAATAACCCAGAGGCGCTTAACCACTGAGCCACATCCCCAACCCTTTTTTATGTTTTATTTAGAGGCAGGGTCTTGCTGAGTTACTCAGGGCCTCACTAAGTTTCTGAGGCTGCCTTTGAACTTCCAATCCTCCTGCCTCAGCTTCCTGAGCCTCTGGGATTACAGGCATGTGCCACCGAGCCCAAGGAAAATAAAATAAAACCAGAAGCAACCCAAGCATCCATTAGAACTCAACAGTAACTAATTCCACACATTGCAATACTATGAAGCCAAAGTGAAGCAGTAAAACTGTATCTAAATGATGCATAAATATTTTTACAATGTATTTTATAATCAATACTCAAAATATATCAGTGTTATGGGTTAATTACACAACAAAATACTTGTTCTTCTGCCTTGGCATTTCTTATTTCCAAACTTCCTTCGCACCAACTCTCTGATGTTAGTCTCTAGAACTATTTCCATTAAAATGCTCTTTTAATGAAGGAAAGAATATCAACTTGTGTTAATGTCATGAATGTATTTCTTCCCAACCTGAAACTTAATGGCAAAAAAAAAAAAAAAAAACTGAATAGACATTTCTCAAAAGAGGACATATAAATGACTAACAGGTGTATGAAGAATATTCAACCCTAATCATCAGGGAAATGTGAATTAAAACCATGACGAGTAGCACCTCACACCTGTTAAAGTGACTATTTAAGAAGTAGCCAACGCACACTTAGCATGCCGTGTGGAAGCCGGAGCTGCACCTCTCGAGTGGCGCCCCCAGCCAGCCGGGCCCCTCAGATGAGCTGCACCCAGGCCAGCACCAGCAGCTCAGCCGCCAGCTGCAACCCCACCAGCTGCAGTGGGCTCACCTGCTGCAGCACCCCGGCAGCCATGCAGCTCAAATGGCAACCACTGCAGCAGGTGTGGCTGTGGGCTCTGATGTGGGGCACACACTGGGCCATGCCATCACGGGAGGCTTCAGCAGAGGGAGTGCTGAGGAGCCCTCAAAGCCCGATATCGCCTCGAGGGGCCTCAGGGAGCCTAGCCAGCGCAGCAGCAGCAACTTTTTTTTTTTTTTTTTTTTTTTTGCGGTACTCGGGATCGAACTCAGGGCCTTGTGCTTGCAAGGCAAGCACTGTACCAGCTGAGCTATCTCCCCAGCCCAGCAGCAGCAACTTGGTGGCCCTTGCTTTTATGAAATTTTTGGAGTGTGCCCAGAACCAGGCTGATGTTAAGCTCTGTGAGGGTTTCATTGAGGTGCTGAAGTAGTGCAGAATTGCTAACGGATTAGTCGAATCCAGAGGCTCAAATTGAAGAAATGGAAAATCGGCTCTGATGACCGAGTTACTTTAGCATAAAAATGTAATTGATAGTGAAAGTATGAAATGTAAAACTGCAGTGTAAATCCTCACCTAATAGCTTCAATGTTTCTGAATGGCAGCAAAAGAGAGTGCTAATTGTATGGAAGTTCAGTGAGTTGGTTCAGATTTGGAGTTGGTCAAATGTTTCTGTGCCCTCCTTAAGCCAGTTGTTCTGACATTCTTTGAGTTTATTAGAATAAAGTGATTTTCTCCTGAAAAAATTTAAAAAGTAGCAGTGCAGAGGGTTGTTGCCAGTGGCTGGAGGGAGGGGGGAAGGAAACTTTGCTCAAGGGTGGAAGGTTCAGTCCTGTGAGATGCGTGAGTTCTGGAGCTGTTCACACATAGCAGTTAACCACAGCGCATTGTGTGCTTAAAATTTACTAAGAGGGTAGATCTTAAGTGTCTTCACCACACACACACAACAAAATGGTAATTAGGTGAGATGATGAATATGTTAATTAGCGTGATTGTCATGGTTATTTCACAACATGTATATATTTCAAAACATCAAATTGCATGAATTAAATATATTCAGGTTTTATTTTCTTCAACCATACCTCAATAAACTGGCAGTGAAGAAAAGTAGCTGGAAGCAAGATCCACCCCAAATTAAATGTGAGAAGATAAATATTGAGTAAAATGAATCAAGCTGACAGGAAGTCACCGTGCACTGAGGCAGCTTGTCTTAAACATGCATGGAAGGGCAAGCTGAGGGATAGATGGACAGAGGTCAGATACATGCATGCATGGGTACCTGTGAAGACTGTTTCATGTGGAAAGACTCCCCATTCCATGCCCTGGTCACTAAAGTTACTTTATTAACTTGATTATCTTTGGGCCTGAATGTTCAAGTGTAATAAGAATATAACAATAGATTGAAGATGACATTTCCTGCAACCAGCACCAGCCCTTAATTCAGAAACCAGAGGGGCAATGGGGTGGGGGGTCGGGTGGTGAAGAAAAGACAGACACACACAGAGAAGAAGCTGGGGCCAGGTAGGACAACCAAGCCCTGATGAGGCCTGACTGACACCAGAGCTAGCTCAGCATGTTTTACTATATAGGTTTTTGTCATCAGAAAGTTATTTGTGGGAAAGTTTCAGCAAAGCAGGCCGTCCGAAGGATGCAGACATAGAGGTCATCTTGTTATGCCCAGAGTCCTCTACCCAAGGGATTTGGTGCCTGAGCTCAAGTTTCCAGCTGATTACAGCTGAGCACCTTCGCCGGCAGCCTCCTCTGGCCCATCATCACCATAGCAACTGGGCCATCCTGACCTGCACCTTCATACAGGTAGTTCCCAGGTAAACACAGCCATGAGGGAATCAGAAGCCATGGCTTAAGTCACAGTTCTCCACAGACATTGAACATAAGGAGCTAACACCTCTGTACAATTTGCTCAACTCTTCACACCCTGAAGGTTTAAACCTACCTTCCGCATCATAAATACAGCTCTCCAAGCAACTTCAAATATCACTCCTTAATTTTACCAGAAGGTGGCAGTGTGGTGCAAAGACCAACCACTACACCAAAGGGATAAGGCTTGTGGGGCCTGCTTTTTGCTGCTGATGAGCCGGATTTTACTTTTTTATTTCTTTCTCTTTCTTTTTTCCCCACGTTGTAATTTGGTGCATCATAGTTGTGCACGGTGGTGGGATTTGTTGTTACAGATGCATACCTGCACACAACATAACAATAGAATTTGACCAATATCCTTCCCCTGTATTTCCCTTCCCCTTCCCTCCTCCCTCCCCCGTCCCTTTCCTCTACTCTTCTGATCTCCCTTCGGTTTTTATGAGACTCTCCCCACCTTGCTTTTCCTTTTCCCTCTCCAGCTTCCACATATGAGAGAAAACAGATGACCCTTGACCTTCTGAGTTTGGCTTACTCACGTAACATAATGGTCTCAATTTCCACCCATTTCCTGAAAATTACATAAGTTCATTTTTCTTTCTGACTGAATAAAATTCCTATAATTTTTGGAGGGTGATGGGGCCCATTACTAGGGGTGAGATATGTATATGTTTATTCATTTATCTGTTGATGGACACCTAGGCTGGTTCCACAGGTTGGGTATTGTGTGCTTTTTTTATTCTTATTGACCTATAATCTTTGTATATATTTCTAGATTACAATATGATAACTTGATGCATGTAGAGAATGTGTAATGATCCATTTAGGGTAATTAGAATTTGCATCTCCTCCAACATTTATCACTTCAGTGTTGGGAGCCTTCAGACTCCTCTTCATTTATTTGGAAATATAACAAGTTGTAACAAGTTGGAGGAATAAGTTTTTAAAAGACCTGTTGAGTAGCCCAGTGACCGTAGATAATAAAAATGTATAATTCAAATTTGCTTTTAAAAATAGATTGTAAATGTTCTATTAAAAATGGGAGGTAATGAAAGTTAACTAGCTTGATATAATTATCCCACAATGTATACATCTATCAAAACATCACACTGCACCCCAGAAAGGTACACAATTATTGTTTGTCAATTTAAAGTAAAAGATTAGGCTGGGGATGTAGCTCAGTGATAAAGGGCTTGCTTGCCTAGCATGCACAAGGTTCTGGTTTGATCTCCAGCACCGCAAAAAAAAAAAAAAAAAAAAAAAAAATGTAAAAAAGTTGCCCATGCAATGGTGCATGCCAGCTACGCAGGAGGCTGAGGCAGGAGGCTAAGGCAGGAGGGTCACAAGTTCAAGGCCAGCCTGGGTACCTTAGTGAAACCCTGTCTCAAATTTTAAAAAGATAAACAATGAAAACATAAATGTAAAAATAAAAGAATTGTGTAGAAACCGCTCACCCCCATCTTTACTATGACTTGAAGTGGCTCTTGGGAAATCATCGTTATTTTGAGCACTCTAAAATGAAGAGGAAGTGACCTTCGCACAACCTGTGTGGTAATGCCTGAGGCAATGGGAAAGCCTGCTGCAGAGAGAGGTTTGAGCCAATGGTGCGTGTGCCTGGGGCCCTGCGCAGCAGTCCCAGGTTGTGTCTGAACCCCGCCCCTGCTGTGTGAACCCCGCCCCTGCCGCAGCCCACAGCCGAAGACTGAGGCGGGCCTGTGTGAACGCCTGCCTCAGGACAGATCCACCACACCACGCAGACTCCCGTACTCCCATGGGATGAGGCTGAGGCTCAACCTCTGCTGAACCACATCCTTGCTTCGCGCCTCCTCCTGCTTCCTCAGTATCCTCTTCTGAGACTGCCCCAACAAACCAGGTACATCCAACCCTCATCGTCCTGCAAAAATCATGTGCCTCTCACCCCCTGCATCCCCCCAAAACATCAAGTGCATCCCAAACTCTATCCCCAAACACCATGTGTGTCCAAACTCTCACCTCCAGCAAATGATGTGCCCCATCACCCCAAAAAAGTTATGTATATCCCATCTTCCATCCCCCCAACAAGTCACATGCTTTCCAACACTTACCCTGCAAAACTCACGTGCATCCTCACCCCTACTCCTCCAAAACTCCTGTGTGCCTCAGCCTCCATCCCTCCCCCAACAAATGGAATGTGTCTCAACTGTCTATGCCCAGAAAACCACGTACCTCCCAACACCTACCTCAGGATCTGCTTATTGGCAGCCTGACAACATCATGAAGAAATTTCTATTAGAATGGGCTACACTTGGAGCTATCACTGGGCAAACTCTGAGGGGCGAAGGGGGATTGGAAAATAAAGATTGACAGATACAGATCTTGAAGATTAGGCTGGGATCAGGTGGTGCCTGCTCTCTGATGGAGATACAGTTCTGAAGAATTATGCCAGCAATCTTTATTTATATATGTCTCCTTATCAGGTTAAAGACTGCAAGCATTATTCTTTGTATTCAGGAACATTACAGAAACTAGGGCATCTATGTAGCTTTTCCACAGTAGCAATCCATGGTTGCAAAGTGCGATGTTAGGAGCTTTGTGTAGCTCTCAAGAAAGTCCTTTGTTAAAAGTTGCTAGAAGGCAGGCAGGAACCAGAGAAGGGGAGCTGGTGAAACACTGTGGTTGTCTAGCATAAGAATTCCTTCCTTCCCGGGAGTGTGTGCCTGAGATCAAGGTTAGAACTGACCTGGCTCTTGCACAGAGCCTCCTCAAACAGGGCATTGCCACAGCAGCTAGGTATCCTGAGCCCTTGCACAGAAACATTCCCAGGCACCGGGCATGCCACAGTCCTGAGAGCATCAGAGACCCTGATCTCAGTAACTGCTCTCCCATCCTCCATCACCGCTCCCAGTACTAGAGTTGGAGCTATAATGAAGGCTGCTTCACAGGAGTCGCTTCTTGGGTTTTGAAGAATTAGGTGGCCTAGGGTTGGGTGTGGGGGTGGATTTGAGGTAGAACAGCATGTGCCAAAGAAAAAAGATCCACAAAAACAAGAATTTTTATCTGTTTTGTTCTTTATTTCATCCCTATGCCTAAAATAGAACAGTGCTTCCTGGGGTAAGGCTTGAACCTGGACTCTGAGGTGTGTAGATGCCAAGAGATTCCCATTGTTGAAAACCTGGAGATTCCTACTGTTGGAAACCAAGCTGCTGGTGATCACCACATGAAGGCCACTCAGGAGCTAGTCAGGAACTTGATGTCACTAAGGTTAGCCACTGCTCAGAGTGGCTGATAACTGCTCTCTGTGCTAAATGTTATGTCCATTCATTTATTTACATAAATATTTATTGAGCAACTACTATGTGCCAGAACCCAAGTGAGGTATAGGGGCTATAGCAATGAATAAACCAACAAAAATCCTTTCCTTATTGAGCAGGCAATCCAAAGGGGACAAAGACAGTGTATTAATCAGGGTTCTCTAGAGGATCAGAATTAACAGGAAGTATGATTATAAAAGGAAATTTATTACATCGGCTTACATGACCAGAAGCTGGATAGTCCACAATGGTTGTCTGCAGCTGGAGAGCTGGAAGAACCAGCAGCTGCACAGTCCGAGACACATAAGACCCAGAACAATAAGGATCAACAGTGCTACCCTAGTCTGAGACCAGAGCTTTTGGAAACTACCTGGAGAATCACTTGCAAAGTCCTCTTTGGAAAAGTGAAGAAGCAAGAGTCCAGTATCCTCAGAGGATGAAGCAGCAATCAAGAACCCTTTCAGGAAGAGCGGAGCTTACATTTGCATCTGCATCTGCTTCCTGGTTGTTCCAGCTTTTATTCCTTCCTATTGGGTGGTGCCACCCACACTTAGGGAGGGGCTCCACTTGAGTTCACTATCCCACATTCCAAGCATTCCTAGACTCATGGACACACCCAGAGGCCTCATAATCATCTGCATCTCTTAATCCAATCAAGTTGACAATTCAAATTAACCATTACAGACAGTAAGCAAAAGAAGTAAATAGTTTCGTATAGTAGAAGGTGGAGGGTGTAGTGAATAGAAATAGCTGAGCAAATGGATGGTTGGGTTTGGAGAAAGAAGGAGAAATTTTAGGGCAATAAGGGAAGGTCTTGCTGAAACGGGTGCATTTAAGCAATGACTTGAACTGAGAAAGTGAGATGCGGTGGCATGCAGGTACTGGGAGAAAGCGGGTAGGTAGCGGGGCAGCAACTGGAAAGGTCCAGAGGCAGGAGCATGCCTGGCATGTTAAGATTCAGTGTGGCCAAAGCAGAGAAAGTGGCGGAAAGGAAGCAGAGAGAGCACTTTTATCAATGCCTGGGGGAGTTCAAGCCTGCAGGGGAAAACATGCAGCAGGATCAAGGTGCTCTGTATTCCTTGGTCAGGACAGAGGAAAAAGCCAAGGAAAGTGAGGGACCCTACAGGTGGAAGGCATTCTTGGAAACATGGACGGCATGTGCAAAGGTCCTGCAGTAGGAGTCTGATGTGTTAAAGAACCAAGAAGAGACCACTCTGGCTGATACACAGAAAAACAGGAGAGTCATAGTCAATCAGGTTGAAGATATAAAAGAGGAAAAATCATGTGGGCTCCTATGGCAAAGAGAAAGAAATGTCATTTTAATCCTAAGTGTAATAAAGAGCTTCAGAAGAATTTTGCTTTGCTTTGCTTTGTTTGCAGTGTAGGGGACTGAACGCAGGGCCTTGCATATGCTAGGCAGGTGCTCTACCATGGAGCTACACCTCCATCCCCGAGATTTTTAAGCAGGGGAGTTATAAGCTCATGGCCCACAAATGACAGAAGCAGGAGACCGGAGGCAAACCTCAAATCAGCAAGCTTTCCTTCATTCTGCAGCAAAGTCCATCGATCAGACATGGAAGGGTCCATGTTCAGGGTATGGAGTTGGTCCCAAGTTACAGGAGGAGTCTGGGTTTTTATAATTTCACTGGAGACTGTGGACGTGCAGTTTGGGCAGTCAGGGGTAATTGTACAGGTTAAACTTTAACTTAGGACAGTAGTTGTAAAAAGGTTGAAAGTCATTATCTGGGGAGAGGGGAGTCCAGATCGCGAGGGATGAGTACTCAAATCTTGCCCACTCTTTTACTTTCTCTGGGATCCCTCATTTCCCAGTTTCAGTATTTGCTGTGCCTCCCTTGAGTGCTAATTTGCGATGGAGGAAGGTCACAGTTTAAGGTCCAGCATTCAGCATTTGCCTCCTCTTTCAAGATGCACTGGGGTTGGGAGAGGTGAACATTTGCTTTTGGTGGAGAGGCTGGGGATGAGCCTGGGAAGGGAAGAAAGTTTGCTTCTTCCCCTGAGCGCCCATTGTTATTGGGAAAGGGTGCTCTGGGACAGGTTTGATGTTTGCCATTTCTTTCCCTCCTTCCTCCATTTTTCCTGGGGAGCTGTCTTGGAGGAATATTATTTTCCATAATCCTTCAGGAGTGATAAAGTGGGACGCGTTTCGGTAGGTAACTGGCTGCATGGTGGAGATGCCGGGAATGTTGAGAAGACAGAGGGTGGGCATTGCAGTGGTTCCTGGATTCCTGTCCAGACTTGATCCTCATATCCACTCCTGCCACCTCCAATCCATAACATTCACAAACCCCGCCCCCAGAGCACAAGCCAATCCTATCTCCATGTGCTATGGTTTGAACATGATCACCAAAACTCACCTTGAAATGCAATCCCCATTGTGAGGTACTGAGAGGTGGGATCAGATGGGGGACCTTTAAGAGGTGATTAGGTCATGAGGGTGCTGTCCTTGTGAATGGATTAATCCATTTATAGACTAATGGGTTAAGGGATCATCTCAAGAGTGGGTCTGTTATAAAAACCAGTGTGGCCCTGTCTCGTATGTGCCTCTCTGGCTATGCACCACCTTGGGATTCTGTAGAGTCCCCAACAACAAGAAGGCCCTCGCCAGATGTGGCCACTCAGCCCTGTGGACCTCCCAGCCTCCAGAACCACAAACTGGATAAACCTTGATTCTTTATAAACCACCCAGTCTCAAGCACTCTGTTATAGCAACATAAAATAGACAAAGATGCCACACCTGCTTTAAAAAATCCAGCAGTTGTGTGGTAGAACTGTTGTCTGGCATACTCAAAGCTCTGGGTTTGATCTCTGGCACCAGCCCCCCAAAAATCCAGTGATTTAAATGTTCCCCAAACTCCTCTCCAAAACAACTCAAAGAGAAAAGAAAAAAAAAAAAGACTTTAGGAAGCAGCTTCATACTTGGGAGACAGGAAAGAATGACTCGAAGACCTTTTCCTGTGCACATTATGAATGAAATTCCTTATGTTTTTGATACTTTAATAATGGCTTCTTGTCTATTTCTTGAGTGATGGATTTCTTGGCTTGTTAGAGGTTTCTTTCTTGGATCTTGAATTGTTGACTGTTCAAAGCAACATCCTCTTGCTTTGAACGTGGAGCGGGAAGTTCAGCTCTATCTGGATGACACTTCTTTAGTGATCTGGCTTGCCCACCAGTTCTCAGCTCTGCACAGGAAAGACTGTGTCTGCAGGAAGACAAGTACCACTTGTTCTCTCTCAGGTGGAGAATAAACGGAAGTCAACCTGAAGGCAGACTAGTGAGTACTAGCCATTAGGAAGGGTACGAACGAGGGAGGGGGGACACTGGATTTGATCAAAGCACACTCTGTGGAAATATATGTACAAGTAATATGTGTTAATTTTTTAAGTTTAAAAATAGAGGGAGTCAATTTTATTCTCTGCTGTATTCCCAGATGGTAGCACAGTGAATTTTCTTTTTGACACCGGTCTCACGACATTGCCCAGGCTGACCTTGAACTCCTAGACTCAAGCAATGCCTCCATCTCAGCTGGTCAGTAGCTGGGACTCCAGGTCAGTAATTGGCCAGCAAACCTGGCTAGTAGGTTTATACTGAAGGTAGGAAAGATTGAGAGACCTTTCCTCCCAAATCTTCAATTAGTTTGGATTACTCCCAAATAACAAAAAAATTTATCACCCTCCGCCAGATTTTGAGACTCCAGTCAGAACTGGCAAGTATCATTTGCCTGGTGGGGTGGGGACGGAATCCCAAGAATTGTACAAATGACTTCTCTGGGAACTTTAGTTGTCAACACAAATTCCCTAAGTTTTGGCTTGTTCCGCTCAAAAGCCACAGATTGTTTAAGATTTATTTTGAATCCAAAGGCCCTTCCTGACCTTCAGTACTATGATGTAAACCAAGAGCATTTCTGTGCTGGAGTCAACAGATCTTGTCATCCTGAAAGCAACTGACAATAACCAGGAAAACCCACTGCCAAGGAACCTTAAGACAAAAAGCACAGAAAAGGGCTCAGAAATAAACACATGTCAGGGCTGGGGATATAGCTCAGTTGGTAGAGTGCTTGCCTAGCAATCACAAGGCCCTGGGTTCAAATCCCCAGTACCACAAAAAAAAAAAAAAAAAACAGAACTTGGGTCGGATGATGAAAGAGGGAGAGAAGTTCACGGTTAGACTGCCAACTTCCTCGGTCAGTCAACCTAAGGTCCCTATGTCATTCTCATGAGCCTCCTGAGGCTGGAGCGGTGACTGACTGAATGGCACAGGAGGCAGCCTGCAGAGCTGGCGGGTGTTGCCTGCACCACAGAACGCGAGGGGCCCTTCTGGCAGGTACGTGAGCCTGGCGGGCCCTGCCGTGACCCTCCCCGGCAAGGGGTTACGTGGGTCAACCATTAGCTGGGGTTCTCCTTCCCCTTCTTCTCTGCTTTGAGTATGCGCTCCTTTTTCCCTTCATTTGTGGTTCCCACCCTATTCAAACTATGCCGTGGACGCTCCCTCGCTAACATCTTCCTGCAGGTCCAGTCCAGTGTGATTTTCCTCTCCTTCTTCTTCTGCTTTGTGTTCTAATTGCTGTTCTCCCTGCCTTGAATGCTTCTATGGACTAGCACCGCCCTGATCCTTTTTCCTTCCTGTCATGTTGCCCTTCCCTCCTCCTCCTTTTTCCTTTTCCTGGGCCAAGAACATTAATAACCATGACCAACATTTTGGCGCAGTCGCTATGCATCTAACATGTACGGATGGCCCCAACAGATGAGGCGTCCCAACCTTGCGATGGCGGGACGGTGCACCTGTTCAGTGGTTCTGTCGTTCACTTGTGAGAGCAGTGCTGGAATACTGCGTGAGATATCCAACACTTCATTATAAATAGGTTTTATGTGAGATGGTTTTGCCCAACCGAAGGCACAAGGACGTGTTCTGAGCTCACTGAAGGGAGACTCTGCTGAGCTGTACTGAACTAAGTTAGGTGGATCAACTTAGGATATCCAACTTGTGACAGGTTTATCAGGGTGTAACCTCAGGCTGAGTTGAGCAGCATCCACATAATCCCATTTAATCCCCACCATAGACCAAGGAGGTGGGCACTATTATCCCGTCTTACAGGTGAGAAGATTCTGACACAGAGAGGTTGTTATCTGTCTGAGGTCGTACAGCTGAGAACGATTCAAATGACAGAGACAGGATTCAAACCCAAGCCATCCGACCCTAGATCTTCGCTATACTGCTCCTCCCACAGAAATCTGCCTGGCTCCTCCCTTTTTATACTCCCTCTCCTTATAGGAATCTTTTGTTTCTGTGACTTCAGTGACCACCTCTTTGAAATTTCATCCATCCTTCCAGCTCTAGATCAAACAATATCAACAGCCACAGTGTCATCTGATTTCAAAGCACCTGTAGAAGCCTGACATCAGGCTAAGATTGCTTTCCACTCATTAACCCACAGGGTCCCCACATTACAGACGGGAAATGTCACAGAGAAGTTCTGTGGATTGCTGAAGGTGTCACAGCCACTTAGTTTCAGAGGCAGGCAATAGACCATCAAGTCTATCAAGATAATATAAACTATGTGGAAGCAAATGTCCTCACCCTTGCAGTCCCCAGCAGAAAGTCTCACATATGAAAGGTGTTCTGTGTGTCTGTGTGGAATCGAATACGAGAGGAGCTCCAAACAAGACTTTTCCTGGTTTTTTGGCAACTGGAGGAAGAGTCCTGGATATTTCTGAGATGGATTGTTTGTGAATTTCAGTTATCCATGAACTCTCTGCCCACACCCTAGGACAGGACAGGCGTGTGTGGTGGAATGGGCATCGACTCAAAGGATAGCAGGAGCAGCGCTTCTGGGGTGCTTTCTGCCAGACACGACATTTAAACACTCCACACATTCCCTAATTTAGCTCATCCCCACAATCACAGAGTCGGCTCTGCTGTCACCATAGAAGGAAACAGAGAAGTTAAACAACCTGACCGAGCTTGCACAATTAGAGTCCTAGTCATAACCCCTGAGGACCTGTTTCCTCATCTACAAAATGAGTCAGTGAGTGGTCTCTAATTTCTTAGAATTCTGGGGTTCTGCTCTGCTAAATGACCCTTTGGAAACTCTAATTTAAGACACACACCCAGATTAGCAAGCATGGGGTTAGCAACTGGAATAAAACCTAATCTTAAACATGAGGGTACCCAGATGAGTTGACCAGGAGCTAGAAAACTCTATTCAGACCCTCATTTTACCATCTGGCTCTGTGAACTAGTTATCATTTGGGAAGGTGTGAGGTTTATGTATCTGCTGCAACATTAATCCTTGCCCAAAAATAAGAGGAAGGGGGTTTGTAAGGAAACATGGGAGGGTCAGGCCATTAAATGTTCATAGTGTTAGTCAGAAACAAACTACCTGATATAAATAACTTAAATGGATGGCAGATTTATTTGGCTCATGGTTTCAGAGATTTCAGTCTGGGTTGCTTGGCCTTATTGCTTTGAACCTGTGGAGAGGCAGGGCATTGTGGAGGGAAAGCATGGTGGATCAAAGGTGCTCACCAGATGGTGGCTGGGTGAAGAGAGAGGGAGGAAGGAGCTGGGGTCCCACCATCCCCTTCAAGGGCATGCTCCCAATAACCTAACTTCCTCCCCCAGACCCCTCCTCTTAAAGGTTCTAGCACCTCCCAATAGAGCCATCCACTGGGGACCGAACTTTTAACACATGAGTCTTTGGGGGACACTTAAGATCCAACCACAGCAAATGCCCAGCTGAGCATATACTCAATGGGAGAACCAGAGTATTCAAAATATTCCAAGGTTGCAGTTGAAAAAGTAACTGATCACACACTAGACCTGGCACCTTTGGGGGGAGGCGGAGAATCTAGGAGGATGAATAATGCCCCCCAAACGGGTGCCCGTCCTAATCACTGGAACCTGTGAACATGTCACCTGACGTGGTAAAGGGTCTTCACAGGTGCTGGTTAAGTTAAGGGTCTTGAGATCAGTTTTCTGTCACTGTGATGACATACCTGAGATTGACAACTTAAAGGGGGAAAGGTTTATTTGGCTCATGGTTTCAGAGGTTTCAGTCCATGGTCACTTGGCCTCATCACTTTGGACCTGTGGCAGCATCATGGCGGGAGAACATGGCGGAAGAAGCTGCTTACCTCAGGGCAGCCAAGAAGCATAGAGAGAGAGAAAGGAATGGCATCCCAATATCCCCTTCAAGGGTACGCCCCCAATGACCTAACTTCCTCCCCCTAGGCTCCACCTCTTAATGGTTTCTCTGCTTCCCAATTACACCATAGGCTGACAAGCCAGCCTTCAACAGGTGGGCCTTGGGACACTCAAGATCCAAACTACAGCAAGGAAAGCATCCTGAATTATCCATGTGGGCCTAACATCAAAAAAGGGGAAGGCAGGAAACTGGAAAGAAGAGATCACAGTGGTGAATTTAAAGGTGGAGTAAGGGCTTGTAAGTCAAGGAATGTGGGCATCCTCTAGAGGCTAGAAAAAGCAAGCAGATGAATTCTTCCTGCTCGCAAAAGGAGCCAGTCTTGCCAACATTCTTGATTTTAGCCTCAGGAGACTGATTGCAGACGTCCCATCTCCACAAGGGTAAGTGAATATGTTTGTGCTGCATTAAGCCACTAACTTCATGGTGATTTGTATAATGGCCATCAGAGACTCTTGGAGGTCCAAACAGGTTTGGTATCACTCTTCCAATTTTTGAAGGATCACAGCCAGCCCATAGATCTTTTCTCCCAATCCCTGCATTTGGTCTGGATTGACCCAAAATGATCAAGTAAATTGTCACTGTTTACTGGGTTTTGAGACTCAGATCTGGATTTCAAGTTGGGGAAAGATGCCATGAGCCAAGGAATGCAGGTGGCCTCTAGAAGCTGGAAGGACATGAATTCTACCCTAGACCTTTCAAAAGGAACCAGGATAGATGGATGGATGGATAGATAGACAGATTTGAGAAGGGATTTATGAAGGGAATTGGCTTACATGATTATGGAGACTGAGAAGTTCTACTAGTGACCATCTGCAAGCTGGAGACCCAGGAATGCCAGCAGTGTGGCTCAGTGCAAGTCCAAAAGCCTCAGAACCAGGGAGGTTGATGGTGTGACTCTCAGTTCAAAACCAAAGGCCTGAGAGGCTGGGGGATGGGAAAGGGTGCTGCTGGCAAAAGTCTCAGAATCCAAACTTCTGTGTCCCAGCTCCAGGAGAGAGAGTAAGTTCACCTTCCCTTTGCCTCTGTGTCCCATCCCAGCCCTCAGCCGGTTGGATGGCACCTGCCCTCAAAAAGGGTGGGTCCTCTCAACTCAGTGCACCAACTCATGCCAGTTTCCAGAAGGACCTCACGGACACACTCAGAAGTAAAGCTCAACCAGCTATCTAGGTATCTTTTTACCCAGCCAAGACATTTTAACTAAAATTAACTGTCCCGGGCATTATAGAGATAGGACTGGGAACTTAGACCAATTCCACCCCAAGATATTAATGCATAATTGAGGGTTAGTGTTTCATGATGCAGAGCTTCAGTCGACAAGACGAAAGGAGTTTTGGAGATGGCTGGTGAGGATGGCCGCTGTATGGAATTCCATTTAGAAGAGGTTAGGATGAGAACTTTATGTCGTGTGTATGTTACCAAAATAAAATAATGGGAAACATTAGTGAGTATGATGATTTGGATGTGTTCCCTGAAGTTCATGTGTTGGAAACTTAATCCCCAGTGCAACAGTTTTGAGAGGTGGGACCATTAAAAATGGATTTAATGTCCTGACCATGGGAATTGGTTCATTATCTTAGGAGATGTTTCCCTATAAAAAATAACTCATGCAACTCTCCCCAACCCACCTCGTTCCTGCTCTCGCTCTTTCTTCTGTTTCTGCCTTCTGGCATGTTTTGATGCAACAAGAAATCTCTGACCAGATACAGCACCTCACTTGGACTTCCTAACCTCTAGAACCATGAGTCAAATTTCTGCTCACTATAAATACCCAGTCTTTGGTACTCTGTAATAGCAACATACAATGAACTAGAACCATGATCAAGGTAGATCTTACTGACTCATTCACAAGCAAGATGAAAGTGAGGGGCTGGGGAGATAGCTCAGTCAGTAGAGTGCTTGCCTTGCAAGCACAGGCCCTGGGTTCAATCCCCAGCACCGCAAAAAAAAAAAAAAAAAAAAAAAAAAGATGAAAGGGAGTTTGCATCACAAGGTATGTTGCATTTTACTCGAAAAAATAATAATTCCCACCTCCTCCAAGTCTCACTCAAGTCTCACTTCACAGCCACCAGCTACATATGTCTTCCCTCCATACATAACTGATACACAACCTTTGGAGGAGTTCCTGGACTCTCTCCTCAATATTCTCATATCTCTCCCTTCTGTTGCAGGACTCTGCTTTCTGCTGAGCTTGTCTGGAGTTGTGGCTCAGATTGCCAAAGGTGAGTGCTCAGAGACTGACCAGGTGGGCGCAAATCAGGGTTAGAGCTGGGGACACCCATGTCCTCAAACATGGGAGGTCTTTCCATCTTCTAATTGCTTTAGTGTTCTGTGGTTTCCATTGTAGAGACCTTTCACCTTTTTATTAGATTGAGTCCCAAGTATTTTATTTTTTCAAGGCTATTGTTTTCCTTATTTCTCTTTCAGCTGATTCATCATTGGTGGATAGGAATGCAATTGATTTGTGGGTACTGATTTTATATCCTGCTACTTTTCTGAATTCATTTATGAGTTCTAGAAGTTTTCTGACTTCTTTTTTGAGTTTTTTGAGTCTTCTAAATATAGAATCATGTCATCAGTAAATAGTGATAGCTTGAGTTCTTCTTTTCCTATTAATATCCCTTCAATTTCTTTGGTCCGTCTAATTGCTTTGGCTAGTATTTCAAGGACAATGTTGAATAGAAGTGGTGAAAGAGGTCATCCCTGTCTTGTTCCAGTTTTTAGAGGGAATGCTTTCAATTTTTCTCCATTTAGAATGATGTAGGCCTTGGGCTTAGCATACATAGCTTTTACAATATTGAGGTATGTTTTTCCTATCCCTAGTTTTTCTAGTGTTTTGTGTCTTTAAGTCTATTGATGTGATGAATTACATTTATTGATTTCTGTATGTTGAACCACCCTTGCATCCCTGGGATGAACTCCACTTAATTGTGGTATACTTTTTAATGGTTTTTTTTTATGTGATTTGCCAGTATTTTATTAATAACTTTGCATCTATGTTCATCAGGGATATTGGTCTGAAGTTTTCTTTCCTTGATGTGTCTTTTTGTCTCTTATTGATATCAGGGTGATACTAGCTTCATAGAATGAGTTTGAAATGGTCCCCTCCTTTTCTATTTCATGGAATAATTTGCGGAGGATTTGTGTTAGTTCTTCTTTAAAGGTCTGGTAGAATCCAGCTGAGAATCTGTCTGGTCCTGGGCTTTTCTTTGTTGGTAGGCTTTGGATGGCATCTTCAATTTCATTACTTGAAATTGATCTGTTTAAATTTTCTGTCCTCCTGGTTCAATTTGGATAGGTCATATGTCTCTAGAAATTTTCTGACATCTTCAAGATTTTCTAATTTATTGGAGTATAAATTTTCAATAGTTTCTGATTATCCGCTGTATTCCAGTAGTGTCTGTGGTGATATTTCCTTTTTCATTCACTAATTTTAATAACTTGAGCTTTTTCCCTCTTTCTTTTGGTTAGAGATAATATCTTGTATTCTATCAGATAATAATGGAATGAAATTAGAAATCAACAATAAGATTAAAAAATAGAAGTTGCACTAACACCTGGAGATGAAATGGCTACAGGTTTGCTCTTTTTGCTGAGGATTGCTTTGGCCGTTCTGGGCCTTTGGTTTTTCCAGGAATGCCAATGCCCCAAGCAAACTCTTAACCCATTCCAAAGAAATAACTTGGATGGACTGGGGCTCTAGCTCAGTGGTAGAGCGCTTGCCTAGCAGGTGTGAGGCACTGGGTTTGATTCTCAGCACCACATACAAATAAATAAAATGAAGGTCCATCAACAACTTAAAAAATACTTAAAAAAAAGAAAAGAAAAAGAAAAGAAAAGAACTTGGAGGACTCAAGGGAGAGGTTGGGAACGCTTTACACCTTACTCCCCAGCAGCGGGAGGTTGGAATACAGAGGCCTGTCTGCTCCGTGCCTGCAAGAAAAGGAATACCTAGGACAGGGGACCGGCCCACTGCCCAGGCGGATTTCTCGGGTGTCTTGTGAGTGCATTCCTCTGCTTCACACCGGGTGTCTTGTGAGTGCATTCCTCTGCTTCACACCGGGTGTCTTGTGAGTGCATTCCTCTGCTTCACACTGGGTGTCTTGTGAGTGCATTCCTCTGCTTCACACTGGGTCGCTCTGTTTGGGTCCTTAGCCTCTGGGGGTAAGGGGAGTGGCCAGTTCCCCTTCCCCATTTCCCCTGTTACCCCTTCTTCAGAGTCCTTCCCTCTCTGCGAGCTTCCTGAGGCACTCATCAGTGTTTACCCAACAACAGGAATTTTGGATTTTTTCCTAGTTCCATAAAGAATGCCGTTGGTATTTTGATGGAATTGCATTGAACCTGGAGATCACTATGGCAGAACGGCCACTGTAACAACGTGATTCTGCTGACCCGGGAACCGCACGACCACGGCCAGGTCTGACCTCCCTCTCTTTTCCCCGCAGTTCCGTGTCCTCGGTGCCCGCTACACGGCTCCTGTGTCAACAGCACCCACTGCACCTGCAACCCTGGATTTATTTCTGAATCTAAGAAGATATTTTTCACATTCCCCCTGGAGATATGTAAAGGTAAAGGGGCATTTTGCACAAGGGTCCATGGAGGCATCATGAGGGCTGCGGGAGAGAGAATTCCCAGGAATGTGCCAGGCCGAGACCTGCCATCCAACCTGCACCCAGAAAGAAACACTTCGATAAGGTCAGAGAGGGTGAGCTCACGCCTGTCATCCCAGCGGCCTGGGAGGCCGAGGCAGGAGGATCACGAGTTCAAAGTCAGCCTCGGCAAAATCGAGGACCTAAGCAACTCAGTGAGACCCTGTCTCTAAATAAAATACAAAGCAGGGCTAGGATGTGGCTCAGTGGCCGAGTAACCCTGGGTTTAACAGCCAGTACCAAAAGAAAAAAAAGAAAGAAAGGGCAAGCTCCTCCAGAATCTGGCTAGGTCTCCATCTTCTCCCTTATAACCTGGGGCAACAATGCTGACCTCACTTGGGTGGTCAGGGACTGAAGAGGATCGTGAACATGTCCGCGCTTTGTGAAAAGCATGGGGTCATTTTTTTTAAAAGAAGGAGAGAGAACACGTACTGAGGCAAGGAGGCCATAAAAGCTCCAGCAGAAACATGTCTCATGTAAAGTTCTGAGGTCACCGGCAGGCGAACTGTAGTCTCCATTCAGTGATGGAAACGTTCCATCCCATGGGATTATAAGCGCTCCAGGTGGGGATTGACGGCGGGCTGTTCCCCTTCCCTGGTTCCCTCATGGGCAGAAGCCTGTGGTCAGGGACAACCAGTGGCCCTGGCTTCCCTTCTCTTTCCCCCACTTAGCACTTACCCCCAGAATCTTGATAAAAAAGAAACCCTGGAGGGAGAGAGAGAGAGAAGGCGTCTCCACCTGACTCCTGCTCTGGTCGGGGCTTGACTTCTCTGTTCCTGAGACAGAGCAGACGCTTGCAAGGTGAACCTTGCGCGATCTTTGGAGACCAGGCCTCCCTCCCAAATCCACTCTCCTGCAACCGTCTTGACAACAGCAAATTCCTCCCCGCACCTTCCTCACCATGGGGGGCTCCTGGGAACCCTCCAGTTTCCAGGTACCCTCCACGTGCCTGCAATCTCCACACCCGACTTGCCTCCAGTTCTGGGGAAACATCGCCTACCTGTAGTCCATGGATTAGGGAATGGGCACGTGCACTAGATCCATCTTCCTGACCCCGTCACAAGCCAGTGGCTCACTCTTTAGATTTTTCAGAGGGAAGTAGCTGCCAATCAATTTGGTCCCCACAAAATGCAAGTAGCAAGTGTTGGACTCCTTAACCTCTGTTCCTCTCTCCAGTGGAGAAGAGAAACGCACCCACACACTTCTATTCTTGGGTGGTAAGTGGGGGGCGCTCACCGCACGGCAACGGCTCTCTCCAGATGAATCCTTCCTCTCTTACTTGCCCGCTTCCAGCCCTAACTCACATCTCCCTGATAGAAGTTCATTGCAGGACCCTGCTTTTGGTTTCCTGCCCTGGGTGTCCTGGAACACATTTCCAAATGTCCACCCAGCCCGCCATGGAGGCAGTGTTAAGTGGGTTCTCCTATAGGCACCTGGGCTCTCTTCCACCCAGACCCAGCAATGGTAGACCTGGGAGAAACAAAGATGTAGCTGACACAGAAGGAGAAAAGAAAACCCCATCCAAAGCACTAGAATGCTTCCATCTGATTCTAAGACTTTGTTAATGCATGGAGCCCAGCCTGCCTTAGGAGGCAAGAAAAGTCCCCAGCTCAGCCAGGAATATGTCACATGGATTGCACAAACCAGACTTGTCCATCCCTCTGTTTCACCTCTGAGCCTGCCAAGGTGGTCATCCACACAGTACAGTTCTGAGAAACATCTTCAGGAGGAACAAAACGAGATAGCTTGCAATCTTTGACCTTTGGGGTCTCCACTCATGAAAATATGATTGTTCTTGCTACCTATTGGGGCATTTTTAAAATACCCCAAAACCATGACTCTTCAATCCACCATTTTGTTTTTCTCATAATTCCGTGAGTCAGGCGCTCTGGAAGGACATGGCCAGGAGTATCATCTCCAGCCCAGCGATGTCCACTGAGACAGGGGAGCCACTTCCAAGAGAGCTTGTTCTCTGACATGTTCAGTCAGTCTTTCTCTCCCTCTTTCTTCGTCCCTCTCTCCTGTTGGCCATCCATCCCTTTTTCTCTCTCCCTCCCTCCAGAATGTTTTCACTTGGCCCGATGGTCTCAGGGGAGGCAAGCCTCCCACATGAAGGACGGTGCGTTCATTTCCTGGGACTGAGACAAGGAAGCAGCACAAGCCAGGTAGCTTGGAACCACAGAACTTCCCGTCCTGGAGACGAGAAGTCTGAAATCAAAGCATCCGCAGGGCTACACCCCGAAGGTTCTGGGAAAGAATCCTCCCTGTCTCCCGTCTTCTGGTGGCAGCCACCCATCCTTGGAATTCCTGGGCTTGTCGCTGCTTCACTCCAGTCCCTCTTCTGCCGTGACGTGGCCTTCTCCCTGCGTGTCTCTGTCTTCACATGGCATTTTCTTCTTAGAAGGACATCAGTCATGTTGGAACCCCTCCTAACAACCTCGACTTTTTTTTTTTTTTTTTTTTTTGGTACTGGGGATTGAACCCAGGGGCACTTAACCACAGAGCCACATCCCCAGCCCTTTTTAATGCTTTATTAGAGACAGGGTCTCACTGAGTTGCTTAGTGCCTCCCTAAGTTGCTGAGGCTGGCTTGGAACTCATGATCCTCCTGCCTCAGCCTCCCAAGCTGCTGGGATTACAGTCACACACCACTGTGCCCGCCACAACCTAAAGGCCCTATTTCCAGGCAAGATCAAACTCACAGGTACCAAGGTTGGGACTTCAATCTACGACAGCAGGCATGGTCAGTATCCAGCACAGGTAACCTTGACATTCCCCATTCCTTCACATACCAAATATGAGGTCTTTTCTGGATACTGGAGGCCACTCAGCCCCACTCAGGAAAGGCAGAAAAGCTGGCTGCTTCCTGGGAGCATCTTCCCCCTTCTGTGAGCTAATGCTGACATGCTTGCTCTACATCGCCTCCCAGAGGTTCACCAAGGAACTGAGCCCCAGTTGCCCACTATGGAAATTTGCCAAATAACATACCTTCCATCTTCTGCCTTCCCTTTTCTTTCTCTTTTAACCACTTCCCTCTCAGTGTTCCCTGGGATCAACTTCCAAATAAAGTGCTTACACTTGAGTCCTTGCCTCAATGTCTAATTCTCAAAGTACTCAAGCGAAATCAACAAAGGAACAAAGATAACCACTACCTCAACTAATTTATCTCAGATACCCAGGACAGAGCCTGGGGGAAAAGGCACAACTTCTGGCACATAGTAGGTGCTCAATCAATGTTCATTGGATGAATGGCCAGATTTTTCCTTTGTCTTTCAGATATCGATGAATGTAAACCACCCATTAGCATATACTGTGGCTTAAATGCTGAATGTCAGAATATCGAAGGAAGTTTTTACTATCACTGTGTGCCTGGCTACGAGCTTCTCTCTGGAGATGCACGATTCAACAATTCCAATGAGAACACTTGTCACAGTAAGCCAATTCTTGTCCTCTCGTCGCCCTTCCTCATTTCTCAATGAGCCTAACACTGCAGGAAAAAAAGATTTTCTTGTTGTGGGACGGGAAAATGTTTCTATTTCCTGGAAAGAGATGGAAAGAAGAGAACAAAGAGAAGGAGGGAGTTCAAGTTCAGGGGAATAGTGGAGTCAGGAGGGCTAGTGTAGTTTGGAGATGGGGGAATGGACGGCGGTGACTGAGACAGAATCCTTTGACCTGCAAGGAAGAGAAACTAACTCAGGCTAACATGTGCAGAAAACATGAGTTTATATAAACGTGTGGGCGTGCAAGGGACTCCAGGACAAGAGTGCAGCTGGAATCGTGCAATGAACTGGAGCTGGTGACTCCACACCAGCAGCATGCTCCCCCTACCCTCAGATGCATCTTCTTGTGTCTGTTCCTTTCTTCTCTTTCCTGGAAGGCTGGCTCTGCTTCCTAGACCACAGCACAGAAAATACGACCATCCACAGCTCCAAGTCTTACCCGGCTTATTGCTCCAAGCCAAGAGAGACTAATGAACTCTCTCTCGAACCCACTTGCAGATTCTCTGAAAATGGGCAAATTGTTCCAGTTTAAGTCATGTGCCCACCCTTGGATCTGTGCCCAGGTTCCGTATTCTATAAGCATAACTCTTCCCATGGAAGCCACCTAGATGGGGAAAGTTTATATGCCTAAATCCAGTAGGGCTGGTAAGCACAAGACTTTGCATTCTTGGGAAAGGCAGTCACATTTTTCTCAATGAATATGGTTTCCTAGAACAAACACCCATTAGGTGGTAAGTCAGCGATCTTGAAGTCTTCAGACAAAGCCATCGATATTGCAGTGAAGCCCTTCACCCTTGTTAGTAAATAGACTCTGCTGAAAACCACAGATCTCACCTCAGCCCCATGGTAACAGGTAGGTCACCTTGCCAGCCCCATCTTTGTAGGACAGAGGTGCTTGCCTTCACCAGGTACAGATGGCAGGCCAAGGTCTTCATCCGTAGCTGAGAGTCCAAACTGGATGCTCTAAATCTGCATTTATTCTGTGTCTTGGCTTTCAGCTAAAAAGGGCAAAGAACTTTCTTGTCACATCAATATCATTCTCAGCCAGGATGACTTTAAAAATCTGAGGCTTCTAATTTTCCACTTCCTTGACCATTTCAGTTATAACTTCCAGACAAAACTGAACTGAACAACATGGCGCCTGTGATTCAGCTTCCTCTGTGGAAGCCACGTGGCATCCGACTCTGATGGCTCTTCCTGCCAGGGGCCGCCTTGATGCTGTAGGATGTTGAGCGGCATCCTGGCCCCGCCCACTAGAGTCCAGTACTATCCACCCAGGTTGTGACCCCCAGAACGTCCTCAAACTTCACCAATGTCCCCTGGGGCACAAAATCACCCAGTTAAACATCACTCTGACTGTGAGCCCCAAATAAGCAAGCAGACTTGTCGGTGAGCATGAGTGTGAACCCAGAGCTGCAGAGGCAGAGCGGCCCACCCCTCACTCTTCCTTCCTCCAGTAACACCTCTCTGTGTCCTTTGCAGGGACCACCTCCTCAAAGCCAGCCAAGGGCCACACAGAGGTGAGTGAAGGCCAACCTTGGAAACTAGCCAGGTTATAAAAATCAGGTGACTAATATCCACAAAGCCCACAGTTAGCATGTGGAGAGGGGTTAGGGCAGGATGCTTATATTATGTATGATCATGTGATGTTACCTCGTCATAATAGTGCATTATGTAATGACCTATTATACTGCACCATATTTTATTATGTATTATATAATATTCTCATAGGACAAAGTACTATTACATACGATTTAATTATACTATATATTATAATTATATTCTTAGAATAGTACTGCTATCCATTACTAATTATATATGATTTAATTATGCATTATATATAATTATATAATATAATATTACATACAATTACATATATAATGTTTTCATATTACATAGTATTAGTTTACAATACTATTATAAGACAGCAAGATATAGATAGGTGATAGGGAGTAGATACTTAGAGAGCTAGCAGTTCATTATCAAGAACTGGTTCACATGATTATTGGAGTCTGTCAGTCAGGAGATCTGCAGCTGCAAGTTGGACACCAGGAAAGCAGATGGATATTTTTCTAGTTCAAGGATGGTCAGGCTGTCTTCAGAAGAGCGACTCTTTCCCACTTGAGTCCATGGCGTAAAACGACATCCCAGGTCAAGGCCGTCGGGTAGGAGGACATTCTCTCCTACTCACCTTTTGGCTCCATTCAGGCCCCCAGTGATTGGATGAGGCCCCCCATTTGCTTATGCCTTCATTTGCTGATGCATCTTTAAGTTTGTCTCACAATTTGACTATTGTGAACTCGTGCTCCTACAAACAAGTATTTATAAGCATCCCTGATTTCAGTTCTCTTGAGTCTCTACCTAGGGGCAGAATTTCTTAGTCAGACAGTAATTTAACTTTTTACACATGGGATTCAGAAAGGTCATCTGCTTTGCTCCATCTAGAAATTCAGATGTTAATTCAATCCAGAAACATGCTCACAAAGACATCCAGAAGAGTGCTTGACCAAATACCTGGGCACCCCAGGGCCCAGTCAAGTTGACACGCAAAATCAACCATTGCCTTCTCATTGATTTACTCACCTGTGAAATGAGTTGATAATGGCACCCACCTCCCCCAGTGTTTGGGAAGATCAAAAGAAATAATGTACGCAAAGTACTTAGTGCAGCGTGACCAGACTGCACATTACGCCCATGCTGCCCCTGCTGTCTCCACCAGACCAGTGACGGTCACAGGATGTGTGATCACACTCCATCATCACCCCCCCAACTGTGGGCAGAAACAATACCATGCTTCCATTAGGAGCTCAAAGAGTACCCCTTGAAGTAGTGAGCACATCAGTAATCAGATAATCACAGGAACATTGTGTTACAAAACTGCATCATCGAGTTCCTTAAAAAAGCTAAACATAGACTTGCCACGCCCTCTGACAGTTCTACCCCGGGGCATATACCCAAGAGAACTGGGACTCACATTCTGTTCACAGCAGCCCTGCCCACAATAGCCAAAACGGGGTAACAACCTAAAGGTCCATCAGGGAATAAATGGATACACAAAATGTGAGCTATCCAGACAGGGGAATAGTATACACCACGGAGAAACAAGGCCCGATGCATGCTTGCACGGTGGAAGTAACTTTAAACGTTGTGCTCAGTAAAGACCCCGGATCCAGGGCTGGGGGTGTAGCTCCAAGGTAGAGCACTTCTCCCCAACCAAAGCTAGAAAGAAGCCAGATGCAAAAGGTCGCATATTGGATGACTCCATTTACATGAAATGTCCAGCCATGTGCTGTGGCTCATGCCTGTAGTCCCAGCTACTCTGGAGGCCAAGGTAGGAGGACCACCTGAGCCCAGGAGTCCAGGTCCAGCCTGGGCCACATAGCGAGACCTCATCCCAAAAAAAACAAAAGATTAGAAATGTCCAGAACAAGCAAATTCACAGGGACAGAAGGAGGATGGATGGTTGCCCAGGACTGGAGGAGGGAAAGTAGGGAACACTGGGTATGGAGACTCATTTGGGGGTGATGAAAACATTTTGGAACTGTGGAGAGAGAGAGCTGCACATCCTGAGTGTCCACACCACTGACATGTTCACCTTAAAGTGATGGATTTTAGGTTATGCAAATTTCACTTAAAAATGCTTTTCCAAATAAAAACGTCATCTAGTTGGATTAGAACTCCAGTAGTATTTCTGAAGGGGAAATAATTCAGCCCCTACTTGTTGCAAGTGATTGAAGCCAAGAAGACTTTTGCCTCCGTTTAAAGGAGAAGGATGCATTTTATGTGTCAGGCGGGAAATGGGAGGCCACTCCTCACCTAGAAAACTCGGCTCGGAGCAGGTGCACATCTGTAATTCCAGCCACGTGGGAGGCTGAGGTAGGAGGAGGGTGAGTTCAAAGCCAGCCTCAGGAACTTGGTGAGACCCTGTTTCCAGAAGGGAAAAAAAAAAACTGAATTTTCTTGAAGACTCATTGAACAAAAAGAGAAAAATGTTAAAAAGATTTATTTGAAACTCAATTCTGAGAGTTCCTCCAACCCTTTCTTTTTATTTCATTCTTTGATTGACACATAACTTGTGTAGGTGTCTATGAGATGCAGTGAGGCACTGATGGTCTGATGCACAGGTACACCAGGTAGGGATCCATGCAGGGTAGTTAGCACATGCACCACCGTAAATTCACCGTTCTTTTATGGATACTAAAATTCCTCTCTTCAGTGTGTTGTTATTAACTATATCCACTCTGCCTCACCACAGAGCACCAGAACTCCTTCCTAGCTCTCAGTGCCATTGATCAAACCTGCTCCATCCCTTCACCCTCCCCACCCTGCCTCTAGTAACCACTACTCTAACCTCAACTTCAACATTGCAGTAAACGTTTAGATCAACGTTTTTAGATTCCACAGTGAGATGGTGCAGCATTTGTCTTTCATGATTATTTAAATATCACTCTGCTCGTGACGCGTGGGTGTGATGGCATTTCTCTCTTAAGAGCACCCACTCATCCTAGGAGCATTTATTGAGCAGCTACTCTTTGCCAATCTCTATCCACTTACTGAGAAAGACCTGTAAGCAAGAAAAGTCCCTACACTGATGGAACTCACCATCTGGTCCTTAATGCACTCAGGAATCCCCTAGAGAGCTTGGTAAAGCCAGGTTTGGATTTAGTGTACCTGGGCTGGGGTTTGAGATTCTGCATTCCTAACAGGCTTCCAGGTGATGCTGCTCCTCCAAGGACCATATTTTGACTACAAAGATACAGGGAGAGGCATTCAACATTTTTTTAATTGTCTTTCAAATCACTTCTGTTGCAATTTTTAAATTTTCACTTTGGCCCTTCCTTTTCCCCCAGCACATTTCTTGGCTAGCCATCTGTATTAATTTTTTCATTACTATAATAAAATACCTGAGACAGGTTAATTTTATGAAGAAAAGAGGTTTTTAGTTCTAGATGTCCATGGAGTTGGTGTCAGCTTGGCTCCAGTGAAGACCTTATGATGGCTGGTGTCACAATGTGTGTGTGTGAGAGAGAGAGAGAGAGACAGAGAGAGAGAGTGTGTTGGGGGGGAGTCACAATCCCAAACAGGAAGCCAGAGAGCAATTCAGAGGTCAGGCTTTCTCCTATCAGAGTTCATTCTCACAAGAACGACCATAATCCCCTTCTGAGGGCACTGCCCTCAGTGACTGAAGGACCTCCCTCTAGACCCCACCTCTTAAAGGTCCCCAGCATCTCCCAACATTGCCACGTGGGGAACCAAGCCGCTACCACAGAATCCTCAGAGCGAGCGTTCAAGCTGTCCAGTCACAGCGCCACTGCAGACACGGCCCTTGGTTTGGAAGGGCCAGTCAGAGTGCTCCTGAGCTGTGACTCTGATTCAGGGTGTCTCAGCTTTGGTGCTACTGGCACTGGGGACTGGGTCAGGCCCAGGAGTGGGCAGCGGCCCTGGGTTTCGTAAGGTGTTGGGCGGCATCCCTGGCCTCTGCTCACGAGATGCCAGCAGTAACCTCCCCTCATAACGACCAAAAGTTTTTTTTAACCCCTGGCAAAGGTCTCCATGTCAGGGGAAGGAGCAGATTCACCCCCAGCCATCTGTATTAATTTTTTCATTACTATAATAAAATGCCTGAGACAGGTTAATTTTATGAAGAAAAGAGGTTTTTTTAAGTTCTAGATGCCCATGGAGTTGGTGTCAGCTTGGCTCTGTTTCTAACAAACTTACCACTACAGAGATCCCTAACCTTTATATGGTGTTTACCAGGCAAAAACACTATTCTGAAAGCACAGAAGCACCTCATAACTCACTTAATCTAAAATACACAGACAACAACAACAACAACAACAACCAAAAACAACCTCTATAAGGTCCTGTGTCTGTCTTGGGCACAGGATTGGGAGACTTGCCTAAGGTCACACAGCAGGACTGAATGGTGTGGTCAGGATTTGAACCTGGGTCCTCTGGCTCCAGAGCCTGCTTTCCACTCTCCTCCTGGATATGAGATCTACCATTATCTAAAAATTATTTCTGTCTTCAAAGCTGCAACAGATTGTCAATACCTTCAAGTCACTTCTCACCAATCAGACTCTCTGGGGAACTGGAGGCAAGCAAGAAGTCGCATCCACAGCCTCCTCTATCCTCCAGAATGTGGAATCGAAAGTTCTAGAAGCTGCCTTGAGAGCCTCGGGTCAAAAAATCCAGAAAGTCCAAAACAGTACTGTGGGTAAGACAATAAGGAGTGGAACACTCTGGACCGACTCACCAGCGGGGTCTGAGTGGAGTCATTAAAAACTGCACTGCACGCGTCCTGCTAGGAAATGCAGACTAGTCTGCAGAGAGAGAAAGAAGGCTGAGAAAGGGTGACAAAAAGACAGGAGGACATTTGGGGAAACGGATGGCAGGGATGGAAATGTGCTCATCACCATGATCGTGTGGTGGCTTCACAGGTGTAGAAATCAACAACTTGTGTGCTTGGATGTGTGCAGCTTATTGGGCCACAATTACACCTCTATAAAGCTGCTTTACAAAGATACTGAAATCCCAGTGGCTAGGGAGGCTGAGGCAGGAGGATCCCAAGTTCAAAGCCAGCCTCAGCAACTTAGCAAGACCCTAAGCAACTTAGCGAAACCCTAAGCAACTTAGCGAGACCCTGTCTCTTAAAAAAAATATTTTAAAAAGGCTGGAGATGTGACTCAGTGGTTAAGCACACCTGGGTTCAATCCCTGGTACAAAAAAAAAAAAAAAAAGAATTAAACCAGGTGCAGTGGCTCATGCCTGTAATCCCAGCGACTCGGGAGGCTGAGGCACGAGGATTGTAAGCTCAAGGCCAGCCTTAGCAAATTAGCAAGACCTGTCACAAAATAAAAAAGGGACTGGGGAGTAGCTCAGTGGTAGAGTGCCCTTGGGTTCAATACCCAGTACTGAAAATAAGAAAGAACAATAGACAATGGTCTCCAATCCCAGGTTTATTATTTTGACTTAAAAGTAACTTATTTGTTGGTGCTGAGCCTATAATTTTGACTTGAAAGTAATACTTTGGGGGCGCTGGGATCCAACCCAGGATCCCGTGCATGCTCGGCAAACACCCTACCACTGACGGACACCCCAGCCCACGGCAACTTTTAAAGCTTCTTATAACATCAGTGAACTTGACCCTTGTTCCCTCACCAGCTGTTGAAACTCGAGTGGTTTCAGACAATTGCTCCGAAGAAAGAAAGGTCTTCCGCTTACACTCCCAGATGAACTCCGTGGACATCCACTGCAAGGACGTTATCCAGGGACGACCACCGGGTACAGGTGAGGCCAGTCAGGGCCCTTCAGAGCAGGGCCTGGGCGGGTCGTGGGAAGGGTGTCCGGCAGGCCCCTCCCCGATGGAGGGCATGGTCAGTCCAGTTTTATTTTTCCTTTCAAAAATATAAAAAGTCATCTTCCCCGACTGGACCCTCTCTGTTCTGCAGCATGGGAAAGACTTCTTTGCCATTTGGGGGGTGGGGGTGAATCCTTCCTATGTCTTGGTTTGCATTCACCCAAAAGCAGACCCTGTGTGAACAAACGTAGGGGGTCTATTTGGAAAATGATACCAGAAAACACCAGTGGGTGTGTTAGTCAGGAATCTCCAGAGAAACCTAACCAACCAGGGATGTGCATGGGTGTTGCAGAGAAGGAGACTTTAAAGCACTGGTTCCCATGATGACAGAGGCCAGTCAGTGGAAAATCAGCAGAGTGGGCAGGCCAGTTGGAGACCCAGGAAGAGCTAACGTTGCAGCTGGATCCAAAGATAGTCAGGAGGCAGAATTCCCCCTTGCTTGCAGTCCTCCGTCTGTTTTCTCCCAAAGCCTTCAACTGATTAGATGAGGTCCGCCCACATTTCACGGAGGGAAATCTGCTTCTACTCAGTCTCAATGTGAATCTCATCTTAAAAAATCTCTGCAGCAATATCCAGATGGGTGTTTGACCAAATATCTAGGCACCGTGGCGTAGGTAAGAGAGAAGTGAGAGCTAAGCAAAGGCAACCTGTCAGGGTATTTGAGTGATCAGGTTACTGGTGGGGGTGTCCTTCCCCTGCGACCCAAGGGGCCCTACCCGCTTAGGGAGGCGGCAGAGGAGTTGACCCCCTGCTCTGGTCCACCGTTGCTTGAAGTCTGCTCTTGGGTGGTAACAGGCCCCTCCGGCCACCCTGTCTGCGGCCACACACCTTCACTCTGGGAAGGCTCCACGGCAAAGGCTCAGCCACCTTCCGTAGAACCCACTTGTGGGCCGGGGTCCCCACAGCAGCTTCTACAGCTTACACAGAAAGCAGTGGCTCACTACTCACTGTCCCAGGGACATCAGACTTTCTGAGTGTTCAAGAAAAAACAAAAACTGGATTGCATTAGCATAACTTCCAGATTTGGCAAGAATATTTTCCCTCTACTTCCCATTTAATTATGACTGCCACGGCCTAATAAATTGGGTCTCGCTTCATCCATTTGGGGTGCCGCCAACAGGATCCCTGAGCCTGGGTAATTTGTAAAGAACAGGAATTCGCGTCTCACGGTTCTGAAGGCCGGACATCTAAGATCAATGAACAGGCAGCAGGTGGGGGCCCTCCGGCTACATGGTTCCATCGTGGAAGAGGAGGGGTGAGAGAAGATCACACCCTTCTAACAAGCGCTTTACGGTGTCCCTCACACATTCATGCAGGCAGAGCCCTTGTGACCCAAACACCACCTCGCGAAAGCCCACCCCACAACACCGCTGCATGGAGGATTAAATTTCCAGCACATGAATTTTGGGGAATACACTCAGACCCAACAGGAGCTATCAATGGCTTAATACCTGTAACTAATGCAGGCCACCCTGACCCACCCCACAGCCCTGTATCACAAGGAAGCTGTGGGTGCTGTGGTTTGCATGCATACCCCAAAGTTCTGTGTTGGAAAGTAAATCCCCAGATTCCCATGTTGGTATTTGGAGGCAGGCCTTTGGGAAGGATTGGATGAGGTCAGAAGGATGAGGCCCTGACGTGGGATTAGTGTCTTTTTAAGAAGAGGAAGAGAGAGCTGAGTGTGCAAGCTCCACCTCTTGAAGGCATTCTCTTGCCTAGCATGGGATGAGGCACCAAGAAGATCCTCATCAGATGCCGTGTGGGTGTTGACATCATGCCCTTGGACTTCCCAGCCTCCAGAACTGCAAGCCAAACAAATTTCTTTTCTTTATAAATCACCCCGTCTCTCATCCTCTGTTATAGCAACACAAAACAGACCGACAGTAGGTGCTCATTGAATTCAACAGATGCTGATCATCTCCACCGCTTGCTGGGTTAGGTTCTAGTACACACACGCACAACCTGGGAGCTCAAGGTGTAGTTAAGGGAGACAGTCCACTACTTACGTAAAGGGACATGATTTGTTGGGTGCTTTTAGGAACAATAAAGGATAAGAGTGACTGTGGGGAGGAACTGTTTTGTAGGTGATCCACGAAAGCCTTGATTAGGTGATGTTTGAGCCGAAACCTGAAGAATACCAGGAACCAACCATGCCGTTCTCTGGGGGAAGAGTATTTAAGGTGGCAGACAGAGCCAGTACAAAGGCCCTGAGGCAGCAACATGCCTGGGATACTCAGAGAATGGCAAAAGGTCAATGGGTATGGAACACCCCCAAATTGTTTTTTATGGTGGTGCAGATTGAACCCAGGGCCTTGCATACTAAGCACACACTCCACACTGGGCATGTCCCCAGCCCACGCTGTCCCCCTAAAGACTCCACTTCCGTTTGCTCAGGTCCCAGCGCAGTGGCTTTTATCTCCTACGCTTCTCTGGGAAACATCCTCAATGCGACCTTTTTTGAAGAGGCGGACGAGAAGGATCCCTTGTACCTGAACTCCCAGGTAGTGAGTGCTGCGGTGGCACCCAGGAGGACCGCGTCCCTCTCCCAGTCTGTCGCCCTGACCTTCCAGCACTTGAAGGTGGGTGGAAGCTGCAACTGCCCCAGGTAGTTGTTCTGAACCTAAACCAACTCGCATGCAGCCCCCGCCCAGCAGCTGCAGAGTCTCCCTGTCCAGTATGGTAGCCCCAAGTACGGAGGGCAGCTGTGGGTCGCTAAACTACAGCAGGCCCGAACTGCAACCACAGGGCCTGCACAGCCCCGCCTTTGCATCTGGGGGCCTGGGTGCCAGGATGTCCCCAGGCCTCCGCACAACGCCAAGCCGGGTGCCCGTCATCGCTCAGTGACTTACAATACTCAATCCAATGGGAATGCCAGGGAAGGAGCGGGTGTGTCGTTTAGGGAACGCTAAGGGAAAAAACTTGGGGCAGGTTCAGTACAAATGCCAAGTTTTTCTGAATCTTTTCCACCTGAGGTTGGCTGGATCCACACATGCACGACGAGAGGGTGGGGGAGGTCAGTCATGGCCCAGAGTTGCAGTTACAGAAGGAAGTAAGTTCCGGCATTTTATTACATAAGAGGGTGAGTTTGGTTAATAAGGATAACAGTAATAAATTCTATATTTCAAAATAGCTGGAAGCCAAGACTTTTAATACACTCACCGAAAAGAAGTGATATATATTTGAGGATATATATGTATATATATATAATATACATATAAATGTATATTTAATATACAAATATATATGCATATATTATGTTTATATAATGATATGTATATAGAAATTTATATTATTCTATATATAATACATATCCTTGAATATATGTATATATTATACGTATGTATGTATATGTGTGTATATATGTATGTGTGTGTGTATATACACATAGATAGATAGATAGACCAAAAAGTACAGCATGGTCAGGTGCAGTGACCCATGTCTGTAATCCCAGCTACTCAGGAGGCTGGAGCAGGAGGATTGCAAATTTGAGGTCAACCTGGGCAATCGAACAAAATCCTGTCTCCAATGAAATGTTTTTAAAGGCTGGGGACGTAGTTCAGGGATAGAGCCCCTATGTTCGACCCCACTACCACAAAAAGAGCACAGTGGACCCCACAAATATGTATAATTACCAGGTGTCAGTTAAAGGTGATTTCTAAATAGACGTCACCTGAGTGGCTCCTAACCCATGAGCCTTCACGTGGCACCCTGGCCTGGACGGACACCGAGACTCACCCCTCCCGAGGAGGAAGACAATGAGCTTATTCTGCTTTCAGATGAACCCCAGCAGCAAAAAGACCTTCTGTGTCTACTGGAAGGTCACAGAGGAGGGTGGCCACTGGTCCAGGGATGGCTGTCTCCTCGCACACGTGAACCAAAGTCACACCATCTGCAATTCCACGCACCTGTCCAGTTTTGCCGTCCTCATGGCCTTCACCAGCCAGGTACGATGTCAGCATTCAACTCTTCCCCATAGGACAGTTGTCCCTCAGTACTCATGGGGGACCCCAGGCAGATACCAAAGCCCATGGATGCCCGAGTCCCTAAGATGGCTTAGCATTGGCACAGAACCAACCCACATCCTCTGCATATTTTAAATCCTGCCTAAATAACTTACAACACTTAATACAATGGAAATGCTGTGCACATCGTTGTTATACTCTATTGTTGAGAGAATAATGGCCAAACAAGAAGCCTGTACCTGTTTAGTACAGATGTGATTTTTTTTGGGGGGGAGTGCTGGGGATTGAACCCAGGGCCTTGTGCTTACAAGGCAAGCACTCTACCGACTGAACTATCTCCCCAGCCCCCCAGATGTGATATTTTTTTTCTGAATGTGTTCAGTTCAAAATCGGTCGATTCCTCACTGTGTTAGTCAGCTTCCTGTTGCTGTGACAAAATACCTGAGAAAATCAATTTAAAGGAGAAAAGATTTATTTCAGCTCTCTGGCTTCAGTCTGTGGTCCCTTAGCCCTGTCACTTTGAGGGTGGTGGGGAATAAGGTTCAGATGTCATAAAGACAGAGGGAAGATTGGCAGAGAAGAGGAGTTTGAGGAGGAGGGAGGAGGGACAGGAAAGGGAGGAAATGCTGGACACGTGCTTCAACTTCTCAGATTCAACTTCTCTGGTGAATTTGACAAAACTATGCTTTGTGCATATATACAGGCACCATAGTGAATTCCACCTTTATGTATCTATAAAGCACCAACTAAAAACACTTAAAGGAGGGCTGGGCTGGGGCTCAGTGGCAAAGCACTTGCCTAGCACGTGTGAGGCACAAGGGTTAATCCTCATCACCACCTAAAAATAAATAAATGAAATAAAGGTATTGTCCATCTACTACTAAAAATATTTTTATTAAAAATACATAAATGAGTGTAAGGTAGACCAGAAGAGTAGAAGGGAAATGGGGGAGGGGGTTCAGGAGGAGAAGGGGGGCAATGGATCTGAAACGGAGTACATTAAATTCCATGCATTATGTCAAAATGGACCCAACTATTATGCACAATTCTAATGCACCAATAAAAGCAAAACAGGCAAGTATGTGAGCTCATGCATATGCTAATTAGTTCAATTTAGCCATTCCACAATGCATACGTATTTCAAAAGGTCATGTTGTACACCATAAATGTACACAAGTTTTGTCAAAGTAATGATAATAATTACAAAATATCACAAGCCATGAAAGCTCTCATAAGGAAAGAGAGACTCAAAAACCCAAAAAAGCATCCTAAACTGAAAATAACATGAAGTCAAAAATGCACTGAATCCACTTCCCCTAGTGAACATCCCACCTTGACAGCACAGCACCCTACAGAGCATTGGCTATTTCCTCTTGTGGTCACAGGGGCTGCCTGGAAGTTGCACTCCCTGCTGCTGTCCAGTATCACAAGAGAATATCATATCATATCATTAGCCCAGGAAAATCTCAAAACTCAGCATAACTCTCTATCGAATGCATAGCACTTTTTTGCACCATAATAAAATCAAGAAACTCTGTCAAACCATCATAAGTTGGACCCTGCCTATTGAATTGGATGAACAGCAGTGAGTTCTAAATGTCTGACAAAGCACAGGAGCTTGAACGAGGGCGGTGGGTCAACTAGATGGAGAAGACCAGGAAGAAGCCAAGCAGGCTTGCTCTGCAGAATTTTCTCTGCTTCAACTTCTCTGGTGATAAGAATGTCACTTTTTCACCCTGATATAGGGAAAGCATCTTCCATATGGAGGTTTTGTCTCTTCCTTTTCAGGAAGAAAAAGAGGAAGTCAGAGTGGTTTTTGTTGCACCTTCTGGTTTGGGGGGATTTGTTGGGATTTTTTCGGGGGGGATGCTGAGGGAAGGTAGTGCTTTTAGCTCAAAATAATGCTTTTGCCAAAGTGATATGCTTGGGGTGGTATGTTCAGCCACCCTTCGTAGGCATGTGTCCAAATGCTGCCAATGTCACTGATAAACAGTCCGGCTCTGCACCATAGGCAGGCCTCAGGAAAGCAGAAAGCAGAAAAGGGCTGTCTGGAGGAGGCTTCCCACCTGCCAGCAGACATCATGCCCTGGTCCAGGGATGGCGGGGGGACCAGAACCCCAGAGCATGGCAGCGGCTATGAAGGCTCCTTCCTCTGACCAGGAGGACGACCCTGTGCTGCATATCATCACCTGCGTGGGGCTGGCCGTCTCCCTGCTGTGCCTGGTCCTGGCGGCGCTCACCTTCCTCCTGTGCAGAGCCATCCAGAACACCAGCACCTCCCTGCACCTGCAGCTCTCCCTCTGCCTCCTCCTGGCCCACCTGCTCTTCCTCACCGCCATCGACAGGACCCAGCCCAAGGTACCTAGGTGTCCCCACCCTGCCGGCCCCAGGGGCTGCTGAGCCCACGGAGATGGCCGCACCGGTCTGTAGGCGAGAAAAACGATTTTCCCTCTACCCTCTGAGATCTCAGCTGGGCCTCCCATGACAAAGATGAGCAAGAGAAGCAGCCGGAAGTTTATTACCATGGATATTTCACTACCAAGGAGAGAGCAAGGGGCTGAGTACTTCTCACTCTGCTCTACACAGCATCCTCAAAACAGTCAGGTTTCAGAGAACAAGACAAAGGAAGAGAAATTTAGAGTCCCTAGGGGTAGTAACTTGTGGGAAGGCACACATACAGGAAATGAGTGGTGGATAAAGGCGCCTTGGGAAAGTCTGTCTTGTAGATTCCTCTGGTTCCTGCCCCAGGCTGATGAGGATCTGAAGTTGTCCTCAGTGATCAACTGTTGTCCCTCCTGGTAGAGAGGAGAGGAGGACACCCCTGTGCATTTATGTCCTGGCATATGATTCAGTCTTTTTTCAAAAGGAAAAAAAGAAAGAAATTCTGTCATTTGTGGCAACGTGGGTGAAACTGGAAGGTGTTATGCTATGAAATAAGCCAGGCACAGAGAGGCAAATGCTTTGTGATCTCATTTATGTAGAGCGGAATGGCAGTCACCAGAGGCTGGAGGAGGGGAATGGGGTGCTGGAGAGATGTTGGTCAAAGATACAAAATGTCATTTAGGAGTAAGTTCAGGAGATCAATTGAGCAACAGTCACTAGTGCTAGTAACACTGTATCATGTTCTCTTAAAAAAATCACTGAAGGCCCAGTGCTGTGGCTCAGGCCAGTAATCCCAGCAACTCAGGAGGCTGAGGCAAGAGGATTGCAAATTCAAAGACAGCCTCAGCAATTTAGCGAGACCCTGTCTCAAAATAAAATATGAAAAAGGCCGGGGGATGTAACTCAGTGGTTAAGGGTCCCTGGGTTCAATCCCTGTTATAAAAAAAAAAAAAAAAAAAAAAAATATATATATATATATATATATATATATATATATAACACTATACATATATTATAATTTATTATATATTATATATTAGATTATTTAATGTTCTTATCACATAATAAGTATATACATTTATGTCTTATTTTTCACCAGATAATGAGAAAGAGAGCTCTTTTTTGTTGTTTATTGGTTGTTGTTGTTTTGTTTTTTTTTATCTGCTATTTTATGTCTCCTTGCCTTTGGCTCAAAATAGTCCTATGCCAAAATGGCAATTTTTTCCAGATTTTGTTTTTATTTAACAAATAATAATCATAGACACTTATGGGGTACAATGTGATGTTTCAATACATGTCTACGTTGTACAATGATCAATTCAGGCTAATTAACATTTATCTCTTATCACTAAAAAATTTGTTTTAGCAAGTTGAAACCTGCAAGGTTCTGGGGGTGTCACTCGGCAGTAGAGCTGCAGGCTTGGTGTGTGCAAAACCCTGGCTTCAACCCCCAGTGAGGGGAGGGGAGTGGAGGAGAGAGAAGATACATTATTATTAATTAGAGTAACTTGGGTCAAATGATACAAATTCTTGGTTAGATCAGAGGAATGAGTTCAGGAGACCTGTTGTACACATGGTGACTTTAACAGTGTATGATAGTCTTAAAAATTGCAAAGAGTGAATTTTTAGTGTTCTTACCACAAACCAGTAAAATGACAAGCGTGGGACCTCTACGCACTGGACGTAGAGCGTAGGGTGGTGGTCTCAGATGACCGTCTAAAGGGCCAACTGCACAGGGGCAACCAGTTCTAGAACTTACTGCCAAGTACCTTGTGTCCAGTGGCTATCCTGCAACCCTTGGGTCTTGGGTCGGGCTGCAGGGGTCACTGTCAAGGTGGCCAGCGCTGGCCTCGGCCATGACCACCCTTAGGTTAATACCCCTGGTCTGAGGTCAGGTGTTCTGAATCCCAAGCCCACGTGCAGAGGCCCCGGCCGCACTCCAGCTGGCGCCCTGGGGTCTCTCCCCAGGTGCTGTGCGCCGTGGTCGCGGGCGCCTTGCACTACCTCTACCTGGCCTCCTTCACCTGGATGCTGCTGGAGGGGCTGTTCCTCTTCCTCACGGCGCAGAACCTGGCGGTGGTCAACTACGCCAGCGTGAACAAGCTCATGAAGTGGCTCCGGTTCCCGGTGGGCTACGGGGTTCCCGCCGTGATCGTGGCCGTCTCTGCGGCATCCAGGCCTCACCTTTACGGGACACCTGCTCGGTGAGCACCACCCTCGCCCTGTGCCCCTGGCCACCTCCCAGGATGGCCCTTCGGAGGCAGTGTCCAGAGCGATGATTGGACTACGGTACCCACTGTGCTCCACGTTCTGCTGTGTAATAGTCTCAGCCTAGTTTCCAGTGAGACGGTTGAAGATGGTGGCAAGAGCTCAGAAGGCTCTGGAAGGAGAGGGTTTTGTGGTTAACTCTCCACTCTATCCCTCGCATAATCTAGGACCTCCAGTCCTCAGGACTTAGACCTCTAGGAAATGAAGGTGACAGCTCTCCCAACTTCACAATCCTGTGAAATCGCAACAGGACTGTTACTAAAATGCTTAACGGGACAGTAGTAAAATGCACGGTAGTAAGCCACAAAGTCACCAGTGTCTTCTGGTAGCTTTCAGGGATGGGCGGGAATGCCCCCTGATATGGAAAGTGTCACTTCGTGACCACATCTATGCTTGCTCTGATCTCTCTGTGTCCCTCTTTCCACTGTCCCAGTTGCTGGCTCCGCCTGGACCAGGGATTCATCTGGGGGTTCCTCGGCCCAGTCTGTGCCATCATCCTGGTGAGTATGCATCCCCAGTGTTCCCGACTGAAGAGGAGCCACCAGAAGTGCATTTTCTCAATCATGTGGTTTGATTTTTCCATCTGCTGCCAGTTGGATCCTAGCGCCAGTGGTAAAACCGTGAGTCTTTGAAGTGGATGCCATTGATGATTTTAACTTGTACTCTGTGTTGTTCCTGCAGGTGAATTTAGTGTTTTTTGTTTCCGTCCTGTGGCTTCTGAAGAAGAAACTGTCCTCCATCAACAGAGAGGTGTCGACCATCCAGAACACAAGGTAGGAGTGACAGGGGTGCTTCCTGCTGCCTTTTCCTCTAGGCAACCCCCGCTGGGCCCTCCTACACACCCACCCCCAGGGGCAGTCCACAACTCCCGGGCCAGCAGGGCCACTGCACCCATCCACTGCCACGGTCAAGAGGACTCCTATTAGCTAGAGTAACGGCTGAGCCACACGGTGAGAAAGACCCTCCCCCTCCACCCTCCCAAAGAAGAGTGGGAAAGGAGTTGATCACTCCCACAGTCCAGGGCTGGCGGAGAAGCTGTCCTCCACAGAGTGACCCAGGCACTCAGGCTCTGTCTGATTTGCTGCTCCACCATCCTCTGGGTGATGTAGAAGCCGTCCCATTGGCTAATCTTGGTCACACAGTGATACCCAACTACAAGGAAGGCTGGGAAATGTAGTCTAATTGTCAGCCATGTGCCTGATAAAACTCAAAGAGAGAAGACATCTAACTCTGAACAGAAAAAGAGGAGAAAGAAAAAACAGGCAGTTTCTGCCACATGACATAAGATGCCTACAGAGGTTCCATAGCTTAAGGCCATTACATGCATTTTTTTTTCTTTTTAATTTTTTTTTTTTAGTTGTTGATATATCTTTATTTATGTATTTGTATGTGGTGCTGAGGATGGAACCCAGTACCTCACACATGCTAGGCAAGCGCTTCACCACTGAGCCACAACCCCAACCCACTAAGTGCCTTTTTTTTTTTCTTGGGGGGTGCTGGGGATCGAACCCAGGGCCTTGTGCTTACAAGGCAAGCACTTTACCAACTGAGCTATCTCCCCAGCCCCACTAAGTGCCTTTTTGACTAAGTGATATTTTCCACTTCCCATGAGTCTATGGGAGGCAACCCCATGGTAAGTCGGGAACGTCTCTATTATTAAGATGCAGGAATTGAGTTATGAAAAGATGAAGTCACTTGTCCAAGGTCACACAGTTAGCAAGTGCTGGATTGAATTTAAATGCTGGTGGTCTCACCTGAGTCCTCACGACTAACAACTACCCTGAAAGGGTGTCCATGTCCATTACAAGCTTTTGGACATCACTGTCTCTGACCCCTCTCAGGATGCTGACTCTCAAAGCAACAGCTCAGCTCTTCATCCTGGGCTGCACGTGGTGTCTGGGGTTCCTCCAGGTGGGTCCCGCCAGCCGGGTCATGGCCTACCTCTTCACCATCGTCAACAGCCTTCAGGGCTTCTTCATCTTCCTAGTCTACTCTCTCCTCAGCCAACAGGTAAACGCTGACCCCTTCCTCTGTTGTTTTAAACTGGTGAAAACTTTGGAGACGTGTAGTTCGGTGAGCATTTAAGTTCCATGTCTCTAAATTTTCATGAGTTTGTCGTCAGTATGTGAACAGACCCTGTAATTTATCTACTTTAAAATGCTTTTGAAGGTAAACATTGACTGGGGAGAGGACGTGTGGGGTGGAGGAGGAATCAGGAATGTACAATAGCTCTGGAGTGTTTCTTGGGTGATGAAAGCATCCTAAGTATGTGTCAGGTGAGGGCTACAGGACCCCATGGACTTAGGAAAAGCCACTGGGTTGTACAGTTCGAATGTACAAGTCATGTGATATGTGAATTTTATCTCAAGAAAGCTAATAACAAAAGAAGAATGTCACTGATTACAAGACCCCCTGACTTATGACTGGCTTTCAGAAAGCAGATCATTGCTGTATCAAGGAGGTAGGTTTTCCTCCAGCTTTCCCACCACAAGTCTGCTGATGCTCGTAACAGGTAATGTCAAAAATCTGTTCCTGGATAGGCAGAATTAATATCGTCAAAATGGCTATACTACCTAAAGTTCTATACAGATTCAATGCAATTCCAATTAAAATCCCAATGATGTACCTCGCAGAAATAGAGCAAGCAATTATGAAATTCATCTGGAAGAATAAAAAACCTAGAATAGCTAAAGCAATCCTCAGTAGCAAGAGCGAAGCAGGGGGTATTGCAATACCAGATCTTCAACTCTACTACAAAGCAATAGTAACAAAAACGGCATGGTATTGGTACCAAAATAGACAGGTAGATCAATGGTACAGAATAGAGGACATGGACACAAACCCAAATAAATACAATTTTCTCATACTAGACAAAGGTTCCAACAATATGCAATGGAGAAAAGATAGCCTCTTCAACAAATGGTGCTGGGAAAACTGGAAAACTATATGCAATAGAATGAAACTAAACCCCTATCTCTCACCCTACACAAAACTCAACTCAAAATGGATCAAGGACCTCGGAATCAGACCAGAGACCCTGCATCTTATAGAAGAAAAAGTAGGTCCAAATCTTCAACTTGTTGGCTCAGGATCAGATTTCCTTAACAGGACTCCCATAGCACAAGAAATAAAAGCAAGAATCAACAACTGGGATAGATTCAAACTAAAAAGCTTTCTCTCAGCAAAGGAAACTATCAGAAATGTGAAGAGAGCGCCTACAGAGTGGGAGAATATCTTTGCCAACCATACCTCAGATAGAGCGCTAATTTCCAGAATCTATAAAGAACTCAAAAAACTCTACACGAAGAATACAAATAATCCAATCAACAAATGGGCTAAGGAAATGAACAGACACTTCACAGAAGAAGATGTACAAGTAATCACCAGATATATGAAAAAATGTTCAACATCCTTAGTAATAAGGGAAATGCAAATCAAAACTACCCTAAGATTTCATCTCACCCCAATTAGAATGGCGATTATCAAGAATACAAGCAACAATAGGTGTTGGCGAGGATGTGGGGAAAAAGGAACACTCATACATTGCTGGTGGGGTTGCAAATTAGTGCAACCACTCTGGAAAGCAGTGTGGAGATTCCTCAGAAAGCTTGGAATGGAAACACCATTTGACCCAGCTATCCCACTCCTTGGCCTATACCCAAAGGACTTAAAATCAGCATACTACAGAGATACAGCCACATCAATGTTCATTGCTGCTCAATTCACCATAGCCAGATTGTGGAACCAACCTAGATGCCCTTCAGTTGATGAATGGATAAAGAAACTGTGGCATATTTATACAATGGAATATTACTCCGCAATGAAGAATGATAAAATTATGGCATTTGTAGGCAAATGGTCGAAATTGGAGAATATCATGCTAAGTGAGATAAGCCAATCTCAAAAAACTAAAGGACGAATGATCTCGCTGATAAGCGGATGAGGACATATAATGGGGGGTGGGAGGGGCTAGCATTAGGTTTAGGGTTAGGTTTAGAGTTAGGCTAAGGAGAGCAGTAAGAATGAAGGAAAGAAGGACTGTGTAGAGGGAAAAGAGGGGTGGGAGGGGTGGGAGGGGTGGGAGGGGTGGGGGGGAGGGGAAAAATATAATAAACATCATTACCCTATGTAAACGTAAAAAAAATAAAAAAAAAAAAAAAACCCTCTTAATAATTTGCAATCTATCGTAGGAAGAAAAAGCAAAAGTGGAAGTATGTAACATCATCAATATATTTTAATCCCAACTTGGATTATTTTATGATTAAATTTTAAAAAAAAACAATAAAAGAACCTAATAGTTTAAATGTAAAAAAAAAAAAAAAAAAAAAAAAAAAATCTGTGGCATGAACACAAATATTTACCTCTCACCGTCAGGTCAGCAGGTAAGGTTGGGGTTCAGTGACCTCAGCGGGGCTCTGCGGGGCTTGGTTCCCGGGTGCAGATCAGATTCACATCTACTCCTTGAACTCATCCTGAGACTTAGGCAGAATCGGGAGCAGTTCTCCAGCATGCTTTTCTCCTAACAATGGCAAAGTCACAAAGAGGCCAGGGCTACCCCACAGGGCCATTGTAAGCATGTGATTCTGCTCACTTCACCTCCACTGATGCTCCACTGGACAAAGCAAGTCAGGTGGCCAGGCCCAAAGCTAATGGGGAAGGGACACTTTGCCCACCCTGAGGCTAAGACAGGGTGTCTGACTTCTAACCGGGAGTGAATAAAGCAAGCTCCCATACCACTTTCCATAAATTCTTCAACCAATTTAACCAGGCCACGCTGACCCCAGGCAAGATCAACCGAACCCCACAGACCTGCAGACCTAAGAGTAAGAAGAGTGAATATTTGTATTTAAGCCACTGAGGTGTTTTTGAAATTGGTTGTTATATAGCACTAGCTGACTTTTACAAGTGAGAAAGCTGGAGAAAAAAATACATAGTATGGTCGCCACATTGACATAGTTACCTGTAAGTTCTACATGGAACACTCATTTTATTTTATGTCTTTTAATTTTTATTTTTACAGATTGCATTTTGATTCATTGTTCACAAATAGGGTACAACTTTTCATTTCTAGGGTTGTGCATGATGTAGATTCACACCATTCATGTAATCATATATATACATAGGGTAATACTGTCTGTCTCAGTCTACTATCTCTCCTTCCCCCACCCACTCCTGCCCCATTTTCCTCTACACCATCCTAAGTTCCTTCATTCTTCTCTTCCCCCACCCTGCTACCCCCTCCTCATTATGTATCATCATCTACTTATCAGAGAAAACATTCGGCCTTTGGTTTTTTTGGGCTTGACCTACTTCACTTAGTATGATATTCTCCAACTCCATCCATTTACCAGCAAATGCCATAATTTTATTCTTATTTGTGGCTGAGTAATATTCCATTGTGTATATATACCACAGTTTCTTCATCCACTCATCAGCTGAAGGGCATCTCAGTTGGTTCCACAATCTAGCTATTGTGAATTGAGCAACTATGAACATTGACATAGCTGCATCACTGTAGTATGCTGATTTTAAGTCCTTCAGATGTAAACCAAGGAACACTCTATTTTATGGAATTAAGTGTCATCTGATTCCAGAATTGAAAATAAAGACAATTGATATCTTTAAACTCAATTGTTGTGGTTTGACCATTGATGCTAGTCCAAATTCAGATGAGCTGGATGTGCAGAATAAACACCAAATTCCAGAGTTTTTGTCCAAAAAAAGGAAGATCCTCCCTCTCTCCCTCTCTCCTCCCACTTCCTCACACTGTGCCCATGTGCCTAAGAATCAAACTTGGAAAGGAAAAATAGCTCCTCAGGGATAAAGAAACTGAGCTTGCCAGAGACCAGACACTCCCTGGGGAGCACAGGATGAGCGTGAGGCTTGGAACAGCCACGTGTGAGTATTTGTGCAGGCATAAGCATATTTTGCGACTGGAAGGACATTCAAAATACATCAGTGAAAAAAGCAAGTTTCAAAGCATGTCTCCAGAGGACTCCGTTTAATTTCTATGATCACATAAACGTTCACTTCTTATGCTATTTTTTGCATTCACTTGAGTGTGGGTAGGCAGGTTACGACCTATTAAAAGGGATGGTTAGGGATATCTGGAGACATGTTCGGTTGTCACAACTAGGAGTGGGTTGCTGTGGACATCTAGTGGGTGGAGGCCAGGGATGCTGTCCACACCCTCCAGTGCACAGGACAGTCCCCACCACTGAGCACCATCCAACTCTAGGTCTCAAAGGTGCCCGGGTTGGGAAGCCCTGGCAGAGCAGATGCTGTCCGTGGCCCTCCCACAGTCCTTTGGTGCTCTCACCACATGCTTGAGGTTTCCTGTTACAATACCTATGGCTTCATGCCAGTGGGATTTTTGCTGACCATGGGATGCACGTGACCCATGCGGGGGGCAAGGTGGTGGTGCCAGACAGCACTGGCGCTTGAGAGCAGCCCTCGGCCAGTGACTGAGGGAGTTGGTGGATAAACATCCCAGCCCCCTCACCTCAGTGTGATGGCTCTGGATTAGGTCATAGAGGGTCTCCTGGGGCTGCCCAGGGAGCTGAGCCCCAGTTGCTCACAGTGGAAACTTCCTGGATCCTGCATCCTTGGAACCACCCCTCAAAATAAACTCCTTACACTTAAACTGTTGTTCCAAGTTCTATTCCTGGGGTAACCCGAATAAGAAAGATGTATTATGTCCTATGAAATTGTTTTATTATAGTAAAATACGTACAACATAGAATTATCATTTAAATAAATGTTTTGAGATGGGGTCTCACTATGTTTCCTAGACTGGCCTCAAATTTCTGCGTTCAAGTGATCTTCCTGCCCCAGTCTCCTGAGTAGCTGGGACTACAGGTGGGCACCACCATGTCCAGTGTTTCCATCTGAATAATTTTTAAGTGCATGGTTCAAAGTCGTTATATTCATAATGTCATGCAACCATTGCCACTACCTCCAGAACTCCATCATGACAACTGGAACTTGGTACCCATCAGACAGTAACTGCCTGGTCCCTCCTGCCAAGGTCCTGGCAACCACTGGTCTACTTTCTGTTTTGAGTAATTTGACTATTCAAGGTACTTTATGTAAGTGGAATCTGTGTTCTTCCGTGTCTGGCATAATTCACTTGGCACAGTGTCTTCAAGGTTCATCCATGTGTGGCGTGTGTACAAATTTCCTTCTTTTAAAGGCTGAATAACAATCCATCACATGGATTTGCCGCATATTATGAAATGAATCTCTATCTTCTTACTGATTCACTAACTTTTCTCCTCTTTGGTAACGTTAACAAAAACCATCCTGGTATTTCCTTTGATGTCCCAGGTCCGGAACCAGTACCGAAAGTGGTTTAGTGATGTCACAAAATCAAAGTCTAAGTCTGAGATACATACACTTTCCAGCAAGATTGGCCCTGATTTAAAACTCAGCAAGTGAGGTAAGAGAACCCGTGACCTATCCTAATGTTTTGCCACCCCTGACATCCCAAACTTCCTCTCCATGTCTTAACACAAGATCCCTTTGCTAGAGATTATAAGGAAGAGCTCTGTCTAGTCAGCTTTCTGTGACTGTGACAAAATACCTGAGATAAGCAGTTTACAAGGATGAGAGTTTTATTTGATGGCTTCAGAGGTTTCAATCCATAGTCATTTGGCCCCATCACTTTGGACGTGTAGCAAGGCAAAACATCATGGTGGGAAATACATGGTGGAGCAAATTAGCTCACCTCATGGCAGCTGAGAAGCAAAGAAAGAGAAAAAGGAGCTGGTGTCCCCATACCCACTTCCAGGGTCTGCCCACAGTGACCCCACCTCCTAAGATTTCCACCACCTCCAGTGACAGGGACCAAGCCTTCAACACACAGACTTTTGGAGGACACTGAAGATCCAAGCCACACAACTAGCTTGAGCTCATTCCCACTGTATCGTTCTTCAGTGACTTCCCCGTTCACTAACAGCACTGCAGCTGACTTTTGAATATATTCTTGTCATTCAAAGAAGTAGGGGTTAAACATGTGTATTGCTGAGTGGTAGCAATACTACCATTCAGATAGTATCCCACTGGGGACATTTACATGTACAGACATAGAAGAGTGATCGGCATCACTCAAAACACAAACTATCCCGTAGAAAGGTGGGTGTGAGCCCGGGGGAGTTGGTGGACCATTAAAAGGGCCCCAGGAGAGGGGGCTGCCACCAGCCAGATGCTCTACATACCTATAGAGGTTTCTGGGAATTATGGGACCTTCCTAGAGGGATAAAATGGTCATAACAGAAAGGAAATACAAAAAGTAACAAAACAATACACTTCCTACCTTCATGGAGCTTAGAGTATAACTTTTCTTCATAGGCAAAAAATTTCCAGGAAATTGAAATTCTGGAGTGGCATACTGTCTTAGTCTGTTTTCTGTTGCTATAACAAAAATTACTGATACTGGGTACTTTATAAAGAAAAGAAGGTTATTTCTTATAGTTCCAGAAGCCAGAAAGTCCAAAGTCAAGGAGCTACCTTTGGTGAGAGTCTTCTTGCTGGTGGGGACTCTCTGCAGAGTCCCATGGAGGTGCAAGGCATTACATGGAGACACAGAACAAGTGTGCCCAGAGTGCTCACTTTTATAGCAAAGCCACTCTCTCAATAACCCAAAGTCCAATAATCCATTAATGCATGAATAGATTAATCCATTGATGAGAGCAGAATCCTCATGAGCCATTCACCTCCCAAATGTCTCACCTCCAAATACCTTTAGCATATGTCTTTGGGAAGTAAGTTTCCAATATCCACATTCAAATCATAGAAGATACCATGTCTGAAAATGTGTCAAAAAGAAGAATTCTTCATCCTGGATTTTTGAGAAATCCTCCCACCCTAGGCTAGAGAATGCCACACCTGCCCTCAGATTCTAAAATTCTAGATCATTCCATTCCTGCCTGGTGGCTGGAGCTGACTTTAACTCACTCCTGCTCTTTCTCCATGTTCGATTTGTCATCCTTAATCCATCATTAATCTAAAAATCTTCTGCGGGGGACTTTTATTTTTTTCCAGAACAAGTGAAGAGATGATACTAAAACTGGAACATGTAGCTTCACATGAAAGTTCATGCCTACGGATCTTGTTGGCATCGCGAGAATGAACTGGGATACAGTAATGAATGAAGCTGAGCGTGGGAACTCCTTGCATATCACATGGTAGAGGAAATATTTAACCTGTACTTCCTGAAGCATGAGCTCTGTGTGATCCTAAGATTTCAATAAATGTGCGTTGAACTGGGTTTCTCCTGCTTGCAGTGTGTTCAGCCAATGCCTGCCCCCGGGTACCCACAACAGGGCTGGTGCAAATTCTTCCTTGACTTTTTGCAAATGAGGATGCCTTTTGTCAGGTTCTTAACTCGCTCTTTAAATTCATTTAGCCCCTTAAACCATCGGCTTCTCCCAATGCTTCTCATAAATGAGCACCTTCTTACTGGCTTCGCCTCTTTTTGTGTCCAGGATAAGTCACATGACATCTCCTCCTGCAGAGGCGATCAAGGATCATGATGGGAGTTTCCTCACCTTCCTGACACCCTGTAGGAATACAATCCCATCCTGGCCCATCCTCACCTCCCCTCCTTCAACGCTCACTGTCTCCCGCTCCTTCTGCCACGGTTCTCAAAGACTGACCCCATCCTCCATGCTTTGGTCTTCCCTGCTCCCTCCTGCCTCTTTGAAGACCTTCCTCCACTGATTACATCCCTTCTCTCCAGACTCTTTCACTTCTCCCACACCCCCGTCCTTGTGGCACTGAAATATGTTGAAGAGAGGCCTGTTGGCTTTTTCTGTAAAGGGCAAGATGAACATTCTAGACTCTTCAGGACACACGACGTACACACATAGCTGCATGCCTAGCTTATGGTGGTGAGTCATACCTCGGTATCCACAGGGGGCTGGTCCCAACACACCCCGTGGCCACCAAAATCTGCAGATGCCCAAGTTCCTTATGTCAGATGGCATTGTGTTTGTGTAGAACCCATGACTTGAAACCATCTCTAGATTATTTATGATACCTAATACAATACAAATTCTAGATAAAGGGTTTTTACCCTGTGTTGTTAAGGGAATGATGGTAACATTAAGAAGTCTGCACATGTTCAGTGTGGAGGCCATTGTTTTCTGAATGTTTTTTATCAGCATTTGATTGGATCCATGGGTGCAGAGCTGGTGGATATGGAGAGCTTCGGGTGAAGAGATGGGTGTACAGCCCTTTAGAAACCAACCAATGACTCCTAGCTGAGTGTCCATTGAAAAGAAAGAGAAATAGGCTGCAGGTTAAAGAGAGAGAAACGAGAGATTCTGGGACATGGCCAGCTTGCAGGAGTCCAGTCTCCCTGCACTCCCTAGCCTAGTCTAGCTGCCTCTGAACCAAAAATCTGCTGGGACCCAGAGCAGCTCAATATGAGGGGGCTTGGTGTCTCTGGGAGAAACCACAAAGGGAGATTTGGGATCAAAATGTTTGCTCCTTGCATCAGGGGCAGAGTCTTGAGTTAGGGTGAAGAGTGTTCTGGGGTGAGGGTCAAACAGTCCATTCTGGAAGCATCTGGCCACAGAGGTCCTAGAGGAAAGTACATACCCGTGTGTATGCACGCGCGCACGTGCGTTTATGTGTGTGTGTGTAGTTTCTCTCTGGCCCCCAGGAACCTCAAGAAGATCCTTATTCCTAAACCTAGGAAGAAGTGAGGAACTGGGCAAGGAGAGGCATCTGGTAACACACACCTGCCTGGTGCACACACCTGCCTGGTGCACACACCTGACTGGTCTCCGCTGGGACGGTGAACCCAGCTCCCTCCATCACCAGGGAAGCCGCCAGTCCTTGACACTCTCAGCAGCAGACCTGACTCCCAAAGGAACAGGATGACACATGAGAAGCCCCGCAGCTGAAGAGAACTGTCCAGTGCAACACACACACACACAAACACACACACACAGTAGCACAGTGGTTACCAGGGGCTGGCTTGGGAGACTCTGGTCACATGGTACACAAAGTCAATTCAGTGAGAGGAATCAGTTCTACAAAATAATGGCTAGAGTAAGTAAAAATATATCATGTCTTTTTTTTATTTTTGGTACTGGGGTCTAAACCCAGGGGCGCTTAACCACTGAGTCACATCCCCAATCATTTTATATTTTTTATTTTGAGACAGGGTCTCACTAAGTTGCTGAGGGCCTTGCTAAGATGCTGAGTCTGGCCTTGAACTCTTGATCCTCCTGCTTCAGCCTCCTGAGTCACTGGCAGTACAGGCATGTGCCACTGCACCCAGCTGTATGTGTACTTAAAAATTGCTGGAAGAGTAGATTTTGAATCTTCTCGCCACAAATATAATATTTGAGATAATGCACATGTACATTAGATCCATTTAGCATTCCACAATATATACATATTTCAAAACATCTATCATACATGATAAATATACACATTTTTATTTTCTTTATCTTACATAGACAATTTTATGTCAATTTAAAATAAATAAGCTAATAATTTCTAAACATATCAGAGGGTTGGCTCCCTAAATTATTCTGTACCTCCAAATCAAATTTTCAGAAGAGGAAAAAAGACTAAGGAGACTGAAGTCCAGTGGCCACGGGGTCTACTCGGCTAAATAAAAAGGGAACGAATTTTAAAAGAGATTTTTGCTGTGGTCATTCCCAAGAGTGGCACGGAGCCAGGTGCGGAAGATACCGAAGGAGGAAAGCTGTCGGTGGGATCCAACGTGGAATTAATAGAAGCTCCTGCCACAGAGCAGGGCGGAGGCCGGGTCCCTTCTTCCCTCCCTCCCTGAACCTGCCCGCCGGCTGCCACCGCCATCGTCCCTCAAGCCTGGGAAAGCCTGGCCATGGCTGGAAGCAGAGGCCCTGGGTTTGATTCCCAGCACCCCCCCCCAAAAAAAAAAAAAAAAAAAAAATCCAGGAAAAGAAATCGTCTACACTCTGCCGACCCCACTTCCCCCACTTCCTCCCGGAACCTCGCGCGCCCCTCGCCTGCCCTCTAACCCCCGGCACCCCAAAGAACGGCCTGCTCGGGGTCCCCAGGGCCTCCCGGTGCTCAGTCCACTGGGCTCCTCGCTCTTACCCAGTGTGGCCACTGGAGCGCAGGTGACTCTGTTGATCCCTTTTCCTCCTCGGGGTTTCCTGCTGCGCCCTCTCCTCCACGAGGGCCGTCGAATCCACCCGGAGCCCCAGGACTTGCCCAGCCTGAGCAATGGCCGTCCCACCTCCAAGGACCCCTGGGACTCTGGCCAGCTCCTCTGCCCTGCCTGCAGTGCAGCGTCACCTTCGCCTCAGTTCCCCGCGAAACCAAGTCAGAGGGGAGGATTCAGGGCAAGCGCGGGCGGTCGGCCCTGCCTTACCGCAGGTCAAACTGTCCTTTATTTGGAGGTGATGCCAGGACACAGCAGCAGGTTGTGAAGACATGATGCAGAGAAGCAAAGGGGCCTGGTGCCGTGCCTGATGGACAGTGTGCGTTTGAGCCAGCTGCTGCTGCTGCTGCAGCCACTGGAGCTTAATCCCGCCAGCCACCCCCAGGAGAGAGTGCAGAGCCCACCCCCGGGAGGAATGCTCTCGGCAAGTCTCCTGAGAGGCCAGGAGCTGGGGCATGTGTACACCAAGTCCAGGCTGTGGTTGAAATCGGTTCCTGGGGGCATTTTTCCACCCTGAAAATTCCTACTGGCCACATGGCCCATCAGGTAACTCTCATGGCGGATGCCAGCTACTAGCAGTCACTGAAAAAGTGAGGATCAAGGAGATCGACAGGGCAGAACCTCATCCACTACACAGGAGGTTCCATTCCTGGGCTGGGGACATGGCTCAGGGCTAGAGCACTTGCCTAGCACCGTGAGAGACCCTGGCTTCCATTCCCAGCCCCTCCCCCCACACACACGCATTTCCATTCCTGACCCCCTGCTTACTGGATAAGAGAAGTTCTAAGAATGTCTGCAAAAGTTCATGAACTACCCAAATTTAAACGGTGTTCACTAACATTTTCTCTTCCCCATCACTGATAATGATAAGTCCTTCTTTCCTGTTGCTTGGACTGAAAACCTAGGAGTCATTCTTTCCTCTTCTCTCTCTCTGACCCCTGGCATCTAATCCATCAGCATATATCCTAAAGGCTGTATCTTCAAAGTAGATTCAGGATTCTCCAGACCTTCACAAGTGGGCTCCCAGGTCCTCACCATTTTTGTAACAACCCCAGAAAAGCCACAAAGACAACTATCACCTCACCCAGAATTCAACCCCTAGTCTCCTCTCCCAACCCAGGATGTCAGTTCCAACCACATCACGCTGTTCATTTCCCAAAATAACCAGCTGAGATCAGAGCCACAAGGTCAGGGTCCTCAAGGATAATTCAAGTTCACAAACAATCCCTTTGAAAGCAGCAGATGCTGCAAAAAGAAACCAGCCATTGGGTAAATATCAACTGTGCCAATTACCCGCTGACGGGCAATGGATGTTCCACAAGACCCCTGTGGGCTCAGTTTTCCCTGCTACAATGTAGGGTCAGTAATTGTCCTGAACTCACAGTCATCGTGAAGCTTAAATAAGCATGACCTACAGGAATCCAGCACATAATACATACTTGATAAACTGTGGCTATTATTATTTTCATCCACCTAAAAGCACCCAATCTTTGCTCCTCTGGACCCAAAATGGTAAAAGGAAATCTCTCTTACATTTACCCGTCTGTCTTCAACTAGACAGTTGTGAGATGTGGAAGGGCCAGCTCCCCATGGACCCCTCACCTAGGAGTGACTCAAGAGATGTGACCACAGCCCCCCGCCCCCGCTTCTTCATTTCTTAATACATATTTTGGAGGAAACTCAAGTTTTCTCTTCTGAGATTCGGAACTTCCCCTGACCCCCAGATAAACAGGCCCTGGGACCCACAGTCCCCTGGGTAAAGGGCTTAGAAGCAGACACCCACCCACTCTGCAGGCTGTGAAACTGTGTGGGGAGTAGGTTGGACCGGCAGTGAGGTGGGGACAGCTGTAGAGGTGGGAGCCCAGAATGGAGGGACAGGAAGTGAAGCAAGCTCAGCCTCCCCCACTCCCCTGCCTCCTCTCCATAACCTCCTGCTCTCAGCCAAAACAGGAAGGACTCTGCTACTAGGCAAGTGCACCCGCTGGCTAAGAACTCGATCCATTTGAGGACTGTCTACCCACTCTTGACTACAATCCATGTGTTGTCCAAAAGGATTACCATGTCGAGGAACTGTTACTGCTTGATGGGGACAGTACCAAGCCTCAGAGTGGTGTGTTTTGGGTGCCATAGTGATCAAAGGGTACTTCCGGTACTGATGGGTAATCTACTTCCCAAAACAATACATATGTTGAAGTCCTAACTCCTAGTTCCTCAGAACATGATCGTATGTGGAGATTAAGAAGGTAACTAAGAAGCAATTGAAGTAAAATGAGGTCATTAAATGGACCCTAATGCAATATGACTGATGTCCTTGTAAGAAGAGGAAATTGGGACACAGACACACACGGAGGGGAGACCCATCAAAGTCACAGGGAGGAGGAGAAGACAATTTTCGTCAAGACAAGGAGAGAGGCCTCAGAAGAAACCAACTTCACTGATACCTTGATCTTGGACTTATCACCTCCAGAACAGAAAGAAAATAACTTTCTGTTGCTTAAGCTGCCCAGTCTCTGGTATTTGGTTATTGCCACCCCAAGAAACTAACACCGTGGGCAAGGCTACACCATGCAGTCACGTTTTGAGAAGCACTAACCTTGCAAGAGTGAATAGCCCAGGAAAATCCACACAGATGTGCGTGAATTCTTACACCATCAAAGGCCCACACACAGCCCAGGCATATGGAGACAGACATGGCCATCACCAACCAAGCCGTGGAATGGCCCGGCTACACCCTGCAGAGGTGCTCTTGTCTTTCCAGAAGTTCTGTGGGCCAGGTCTTGTCAGAGATCTGATTCTGCCACCTGGTTTGTGCAAATACACCCAAGACATTGAGAAAGTTGACAGTCGAGGTTCATTGTGCCCAACGGCTTCCCAGCGGCTGGTCTGCGTCAGGTAGGCCGTAAAGGAGCCTGGTTCCATCTCAGTATGGTTCAGGGGAGCCAGGGTGTTCTTCCCAGGGTTCAACATCATACTCAGAGCCCCCCGGTTCAATGTCAGACTCAGCATCACCTCTCAAGAGCCATTATCAGGAAATTGATGAATGTCCTCCACATCTCAGAAATGGGAGAGCACCTGCCACCAAGTCCCCAGCATCCCTCCAGCTCACCATCTGCTTGCACGGGAAGGCCTGGCTTGCATCCAGGCCACACCCAGGCTGCCAGTCACGTCTTCAACACACCACGTCAGTTCATGAAGACGCAGAGCCTTCCATGGACCAGCAGGAAACGCTCATCCCCAGGAGGGAGGCAGGCTTGATCAGGGACCTCTAGCTTCCGCCCCGGGTTCAACAGGAACACTTCCGCTCGCAAATCCAATACGTCGTTTTGGCACAAGAGAGATCGTTCCAGGTGCCACCGTTGTTCATGCTGGCACAGTCCTCTTCCAGGATGTTGTTGGGTTCCTGTGGGGCCCAGAAACTGGACGGAAGAAACAGAGAGAAGGGTGAGCAAAGGGACCGCAAGGGATTTGGGGGTGGCCAGACTGCTCTCTGCGACTCTGCAATGCAAGTGCGTGCCCTGAGGCAGCTGTCCCAGCCCACGGGACTGCCAGATGTGGAATGAGTCAGGTTCAGGCGTTTTGAGGACTTCTCCACCATGATTTTGATCAAATGGTAAAGATTGCCAACCAAGTGATGCTGGAGATGATGTGACTTTTAAAAATGGATCCAGTCACAAAACGCAACAAGCACAGCAGTGGGTAATGGAGATGGAAATACAGATCTGAGACACATATAAAGGCTGATTTATTTGCCCAAATGATGTAGAACTATCTACATTTTCAAAGGAACCAGACAGATTACAGCCAGCTAATGCATATGACAACAAAGAATTTGTAAACTCTCAAATATTCTCCCTGAATACATTTATCTATATAGCAGAGCAAAGTGGCAAACACACCAAGTGGTGAAAACTCCCATCCTCAAACTTGAAAAAATGATATAACAAACAGAAATGAAACCATTCTGTACCCTCTGCACAAAAGCAAGAAATTCTTACAAAAACATGCAAATTCAGAGCAGACACACTTGCAGTCTCAAGATATATATAATACACTGTCTTAGGAAATAATTGTAAAGCAAAATGAGTGAGAGTGGCCCCTTTTACCTGTAGAAGAGTTTTTTTCATGGTGAACAGACAACATGCAAGGAGACACTGCAATATGATTGACACATGGACTGTTGTTGCCTGGTATGGTTTGCAAGTCATCCATTGGTCTAATCTTATCATTGTGAAGGCAGGTGCACACATGCACCAACTTACAAATAAAAAATGTGATGCCCTCATTTAAATGTATCCATCCATGGCTAAGACCACATTTCTCTATTCCCCTTATTTGCAATGATCCTGGAAAACATGTGTCATGTGTCTACTTTTACTAAAATTATATTTACCCTTCCATGCCCTCTTCTAATTTGCTTTACTTACAATGCCAGTGATGACCCCACAATATGAGTTCAATTGACACTTCCCACTTATCATCATAAATAAATATATTAATTAATTCAATAAATCAAGCAAGGAAATGACCCTGCAAACTGCCATCTCTTAGCTCAGGGCAAGGCAGGTTTACCTCCAATGACCTCAGATGAACATGCTTGGCATCCATTCTCTGAACCTCTCCTGCAAGACCTGCTGCTTCTCACACTGACCTGGATGAGACTCTGAGAAGAAGACTGTGTGTGCAAATCCAAACCCTCTCTAAATGGATGAGATGGATACTGAAGTCCCAGACAAAACAGCAGGAATGAATTACGTATTGTTCTCTGAGCCAGGCTTTGGACCTCAGAAAGAACAATCACATCCTGTCCAGCCCAAGCTCATGCATTCTGAAAGACCACAGTAGAGCAGATATACACAGCTCATGAGAATTCTCATTAGAACTTTCTCTTGTAACCTTGGTAACCTCCTTCCTCTGTGGGATATGATTCTACACAAAATGATTTTTTTTTAACCTGCAGACCTGCAGATACTCTGTTCCCAAGAGACCAGGTGGAAAGCCAGGGGAATCCATTATTTATACTTCTTCTCTATTAACTTTTCTGATTTCATTGCTCTAATCTGATACCACCAAATCCCAGTCCTGTTTTAAAGTTTTATCCCAAGCCTGACACTGAGGAACCCGCTCTGATTATGTCTCTTGGATCTCATAAGCCCTGGTATGTGTTTGAGACACAGCCACGATAATGCCAGGAAATTGCTATTTCCTCTTCAAAACAGGAGTGAACTGTGACCTTTTAATTAGAATAACACCCTTACATTCCTTGCTTTCATGACACTTTCCCAAAATATTTAGAAAAATCATACTTATAACACATGTAAAGAACCATCAGTTAGCCTTGATTTATGAAACATCTAGTAATTTTAAGTAATACATTCAGACTTTTTAAGCATGTTGTCCTGGGATGAGTACCTTGTTCTCATTCTTGTTTACATTTTGTGAAAACCTCAACACACATTCACCTGTTGTCTGATCTACTTAGAAGGCTGAAGCTGGAGGATCAACTTGAGGCCAGGATTCAGGGCCAGCCTGGGCAAAATTGCAAGTCCCCTTGCTTAACACACTAACAGAACACACAACATTACAGTCCATTCTGTGGGGACAATACAGTGGTGACCTCATCCTCCACTTTGTAGACATAGACCACAGAAGGGTAATTAATCAACCCAAGTTATAAACCAGGTTAAATGCAATGGCTTTCATCGGAGCTACATTGAGATCTTTCTAGTTGTACTCTATGCAGGTGGGCTCACCCAGGGACAATTTTGTCTCCAATGGACACTAGGAAATAATGGGAGAATTCTGTTTATCCCAAGTGGGTGGTGCTATGTTCATATAGTGGATTGAGACCAGAGAAGCTGCTCAAAATCTTATAAGGCACAGGACAGCCCTCAGCAGAAAGAGTTCTCTACAGAAACAGCTGTGTGTATTGTGAAATCCGGTTCTAGGTCAGAACATCTCTGCCTCAGTGGAGTATATGGGAACTTTTCTCAGATACAGATTCTGATTCCACGGGTCCAGGGTGACACAGAGACTCTGCATTTGTAATTAGCTCCTACTTGATAGTGATGTTGCTGGTCCTGGTACTTGGGTAACTCATGGAGTATTATGGATGTGGTCCAGTATGAGAGTTCAATGCAGGTATGTTGAGATCACTTCTACTGAGATCTCTTCTACTCCACCCACCTCAGTTCTGACCTTAGATGGTCAAATGATGGATTCAGTACCTGAAATCTGCATACAGTAACGTACAAGTACCTGGAGATCCCACCTACTGTAGGAAGTTGATATGCCAAACAAGTCATATATTAGAGCTCACAGGAAATCACCTGGTTCAACAAGATAATCTCCATATCAAATCCACATCAATCCAGATCAAGGACACATCAGTCATTGTGTGTATGTTCCACATTCAGTAAGCTCCTTGTGATACCAGATAGGTCTCTTTGGACCCTAAGTGAGTCCACAAATGACCTCTTCATGGGAGTCAGCAAATCAAGATCTTGCAGGGCGATGCACCTGGGCTACAGCACTGTGAGAGGTCACCACCCACAGCAGGGTTTTACTGCAGATTCAACTGTTTTACTCATTATTTTCAGTTTGAGTTTTCTATTAATGATCGTTCAATATCTGTAGAGTGCATATATCCAGGTTGTTCTTGTCCATTTCTTCCTGGTTTTCCCATTTTGTGAGGGTATGATTATTTTAGCCGAGTCTGGAGATCCTTTGGATTTTTGTGAACATAATTGGCTGGGACCGCATTGGTGGAAGAAGCAGGTGCTCAATAGACGATCAGACTCTACATATAAAGAAACAATACACATTTAAGGAGATGGGAATGCTAATAACACTGATTTGATCAATGCATATATACCCTTCAAGTTATTACTGATCCCATAAGCAAATTCAATTATGGATCCACCAAAAATAAACATTACAAAACTGTGTCATTTGGAAATGGGTAATTTGACTTCCTGCTTTCCAACTTAGATATTCTTATTTGTCTTGTCTAATTGCTCTGGATAGAACTTCTTGCACCTAAATGAAACACATATTGTGTTTCCAGTTATCTCAACTACTGAAAGGTAACAAAATATTGTCATTTTTAGCACTGATTGGTGACAGTTGTTAATAGAGGGGACGAAGCAAATACACCTAGCAGCCCTTAAGCTGAGGCATTTGCCAGAGCTTATTGACAGCTGTAACAGAATCCATGTTCTGTTATTATGGAAAAATCAAGGGTAGACCGAAATTGAAAAGGCAACTCAGTCACATCTTCCACTAAGAAAAACCTTGGCAGGACTATTATGTTAGAGGGAGTGAAAGGGCAAATTTCAACTTGCTTTTTACTATATGCCAAAAAACATGGTTAACAAAATATGGTAAAATTAGTTTTAAATAGATAACTTAATGAAACAGAATTATTACAAATAACTTTGATCAAATTAAAAACTGTTATAAACATCAAAAATCCCCAGGAAAGGGAAGGATTTTGAAATGAATAATGCTTGGATGATGATTTGTTGAGGTAAATTTCAATTCTTACCTTAACATGCATGACTGTAATTGATTGAATGTGCAGGACAGAGTCTAAGAGGACAGACATTTTGCAAGAAATGGATGAAATGAAGAGTAGAATTGAAAGAATGATCTATGGTCTCCAGTGCATGGAAGTTATACAAGCTCCTAGGACATTATTTTTCATGTAGTAAGGTGGGTGCAGAAAGACAAATTCCACATCTTATCTCTCAAGTGCATTTTTTACAAGGTAATTAGAATATGTGGTAGTGATTGCCAGAGGTTGGGAAGGGGTTCAGTGGGGAGATAGGGAGCCAGCCCCAGACACAGGGAGACAAAAGGAATAAGTTCTATTTTTCTATAGCATGACAGGGTGAATATCCTAGAGAGAGACCCATGGTAGACATGAATAACTAGTAAAGAGGAGCTTGAGGTCTCCAGACAAGCAGTAATAATGGAGATGGAATCATTTGATCTGTCTTATTATTTACATGTATTGAAACAAGATACTTTTCCCATAACTATGTAGAATTATTACATTAATCAAAAAATTTTAAAACTTGTTTAAGTACATGTGAATGTTGACTTTCCTGACTTGATCATTATACACTCTACACTGTATATATTATCAAATTATCATGCCATACCTCATATATTTGTACTACAATTATTTATGTTGAAAACATTATTAAGCACTAAGGTCAATTTGTGATATATTGTATTTTAAGGAAAACTAGGGTAACACTTTACTATCTATCTACATCCCATCATACCACGTTGTAAACTTCAAATATACACAGTAGTACTTAATTCAAATGTAAATAACATTAAATTTGAAGGAGCAAACAGGCATATACAAATGGTTTCAGACCGGTTAGAATTTTAAAAACATTTAAAATGATCTAAGTTTGTGAGCAAGGGATATAGCAAATAAATCCAAGTGACACATAACATGAGAAAGTGCTCAGTTTCACAAAAGAACAAAGAAAATGACATTAAACTATCAAGGGAAGCTTCAGAAACCTCACCTGTGTCTGCTTTGTTCCTAAGACTGCAACACCCAGAGACAGAGCACTTCTTTGTTGGGGAGAAGTCCAAAGCAGGAGTTTGCATCTGAAGGCTTCTGATTCCTTCCAGTGTTAGTGATCATCCTCACAAAGCTCATCTTAGGCAACTCTCCATCCAGTTTAAGAGAGGGGCCTGCGTCCACAGTGGTGGGCAGGAGCCTCTTCCTCCCACCTGTGACCTCAGCTCGTTTCCTGGTTACCATGAGTTCCTGCTCCTCATAAAGGAGCTGATGGAATCCCTCAGTGAGACAACAGCAGGCTGGTGGCTCACCAGTACTGTCAAGTACTGAGTGTCGATTTTAAACTTCATTTAATTTTTATGAATGTGTTAGCACTGTAGGTTTTAATGGCTCCAGCATGATATTTCAAACATGTATACAGTGTGCTCAGGCCGGGTCAGAGGTGAGTACCACTTCCCTGCCCACATCATTTCTTCATGTCTGTTGTCTCTGAGCTTTGCCCTCCTAGGTCTTCATAAAGTACATAACAAGATTCTGCGCACTGTGGTCCCCCAAGCTGGGCGACCTAACTGTGTTTGGGTTTCTTGTCTCAAATCACTTCTTCCTTCCTCCCTCCCTCCATCCTTCCCAGATTCCAGGAATCACTATGATACATTTGCCTTAACTTTCTTTAGCTTCTACATAGCAGAGGGACTACACAGCACTGGTCTTCTGGATTATTTAACATTACAGAATGTATAATCCCATCCATGTTCCTGCTAAGGACAAGACTTCATTCATCTTTAGGCTGGATAATATTCTATTGTGTATACATACACATTTTCTTTTCCATTCATCCATCCATGTGAAGATAGGCCACTTCATATATTAACAATTGTGAATAATGCCACAGTCATTCTGGGACTTTGGGGATATTTTTGTATGCTGACTTCATTTCCTTAGTGGTATAATTACCAAAATCAAAGTCAATGAATTTGAATTATTTCCCCAATTCAAAGCCTCTTCTTAAACCTACCCATTTATACTTTTCTGGTTCAAGCTCTGTGCAGCCACCCCGTCCAAATTTCATACAAAATTCAGAGTATAAATACCTTATCAAGAACTGTACTACACAGATCACAGATGCAAACATGCATGCAATCTGGTCTTGAATATCAAGGAATCCATACTGTGTATGAGGAGAAAACTTAAATGAAAATGAATCAAACACTTCACAGAAGAAGATAAGCAGATGATTAACAAATATATGAAAAATTGTTCAACATCACTAGGAATCAGAGAAATGCAAATTAAAAACACCCTAAGGTTTCATCTTACTCCAATTAGAATAGCTATTATCAAGAACACGAGCAATAATAGGTGTTGGCGTGGATGTGGGGGAAAAGGCACAATTGTACATTGCTGGTGGAATTGAAAATTGGTGCAGCCACTCTGGAAGGCAGTGTGGAGATTCCTCAGAAAACTTGGAATGGACCCACCTTTTGACCCATTTATCCCACTCCTTGGTTTATACTCAAAGGACTTAAAATCAGCATACTAGAGTAACACAGCTATGTCAATGTTTATAGCAGCTGAGTTCAAAATAGATAGATTATTTAACCAACTTAGAGCCCTTCAATAGATAAATGGATAAGGAAACTGGTGTACATATACAAAATGTCATATTATTCAGCCATAAAGAAGAATAAAATGATGGTAATTGCAGGTAAATGGATGGAATTGGAGAATATCATGCTAAGTGAAGTAAGCGAATTGCCAAAACAAAAAGGCCAAATGTTTTCTCTGATATGTGGTTGATGAATCATAAGGGAGGTGGGGGTAGGGGAGTAAGAGAAGAATGGAGGAACTTTGAATTACATAGAGGGAAATGAGAGGAGGAGGGGCGGAGTTATTAAAGACGGTGGAAGAAGACAGACATCCTAACCCTATGTACATGTATGATTACACAAATGGTGTGAATCTACATCGTGTACAAACTTAGAAACCAAAAGTTGCACCCCATTTGTGTATAATGAATCAAAACATGCATTGTTAAAAATAAAAAAAATTAATTAATTAAAAAAAACAAAGTCATTGAGGTAATTCCATTTGCATCAACTCAAAGTTTCCAGGGCAACATGTTCAAAGGAAGCACACACAGCCTCACCCCTGAGGAAGTGTGTTAAATTTGTAAGACTTTATTTATTAAAAATTTTGAAATAAATCACAATTGTAGATGACTGGAAAAGGCCCGCATTATATTCACTTGAAATTTGCATTATTATTTGAAAGGTGGTAGAAGTGCTGGGGACTTGTTGGAGTAAATTATATTCCATGCATTTACAGTTATGTCAAGATGAATCCCAATGTTGTATGTAACTGTTATTAACCCATAAAAATAAAAATACAGAAAAATGAAAATGAGTGATCCAAGAGAAAACTTAATGAACAATAGGTAGGGCAGGAAAGTCTCCAAGTGAAGACCCAAGGACAGAGTTGCTTTAAAACACATAAAGGAGGAAGTTGTCAAGGATGGAGGAGGGAGGCCAGGCTCTGTGGCCCTCAGTGTCCTGCACATGGCCACTCGGCAGAGTCCTTTGATGGCCCCTTCACTGAGAGGTCCCAACTTACTGAGGGGTCTCCCCAGGCCCCCTGCATGCCCCTTCTTCTTAGATGGTAGGTGAAGGGATTCAGCATGAGGGTGACCATGGGGAATGTCACTGAGGTCATTAAATTCTCCTGGGTGACACAGTGACTGCAGACCTGAGGTAGACCCTAAGGCCAGTGCTACCGTGTATGTATCAAGCTTCATGTGTTAAAGATTCGGTTCTCAGCTTGGCACTATGAAGAGGTAGAGGAAATCTGGTGGGGTCATAGGTAATTGGGGTTATGTTTCTGAAAGGAATTTTGGGACCCCTAGTCTCTTCCTCTGTCAGCTCCTGGCCATGAGGTGGAAAGATTGCTGTGCACATGTCCCCTATCCCTTGTGACCTGCTTCCTTGCCACAAACCCAAAGTCACAAGGCCAACTTGTTCTGGACTAAAGCCTCCAAAACCATGAGTCCAAATAAATTCTAAGTTGATTTTCTCATGATTTTGTTCCAGTGATGAAGAGCTGCCTAACACAGCCAGTTCTGTAGGACAGGAGACCACCCAGAGGTGAGACCACCAAGTGTAAAAGGCTCTGGGCAAAGTCCAGGCAGATGAAATGCTCAGGATGGGAGAAAACCTAAAACGAGGGAAGAGGGGCCCGTAGGAGGGAAAGCTCAGGATGGCAGCCACCAAGCACACGCTGTCACTGATGAGCTTGTCTGCACAGGGCAGCTGGGGCCTGGGAAGGTCAGAACAGCCTGGGATTTCCACGTTTGTGCAGAGGGAGGAGGGGAATGTGCTCACTGAGGTAAAAACCTCATTTCTAGATCAGGTGTCCATCACACTGCCCTCCCCCTTAACCTGTCAACAGAGGACACCACAGTAACCACAGGAGGCTGGATGTCAGCGTGCCTTACTGTCCCAGGCCTGTTCATTCCACTGGCCAACTGTTTACACTGATCTGGAAACAGCATGGTCGAGGTCTGCTGTGCACCTGTGTGGTCCAGCACGACCAGAGTGAAGTGCAGACATGCACACTCTCAGCTTCATTATGGCCTTTTTAATGAACTTCTTTGGTTAGAAGAAGATGAGGAACACTTGAAGCACAGGATGCACCAGAACAGGATCCGGTCACGTGGGGGAAACTGAAGAGGAATCAGGGGTTCAAGGGAAGAGGGAAACGTGGTGGAATCTGAGCTGCTGCCCACAGCTTGCTCAGGTGACCCCCTTTCTTCATTTATCATTGTCATTAGACATTTATTATGAGATCATTGCACATAAGCCTGCAGTAGTTCAGAAATGACAAAATATGGCCACGTGCCCTCTCCTCAGCCTCCAGGAGGGCAGTCATGGTGGAGCATCACGCAGGACGCCAACCCTGATGAGCAGGAGTGACCCGGGCAGAGCAGGGTGACGCCTGCTGCGTGTTCACCGGGCTCTGTTCACTGAGGCTGAACCTGGACCCAGGTAGTGCCCACAGCAGATAAATGGACCCAGAGATGAGGCCACACACAGTGGGATACCAGTCAGCCTCGGAGAGGAATGAAGGCTGGCCTTTGTGGCACCATGGATGGGGGGGCACATGATGCCAGGAGAAATAAGCCAGAAGGAAAGAAGCACTGCAGGCTCTTCCTCATGAAGTCCAGCTGAACAGAGATGCTGGGAGCTGGGAAGGAGCGGGGAAGAGGGTGGATAAAGGGAGGCTGATTTAAATAATGCACTGGATGCAGGTGAGGGAATATCACACCAAAACCAAGTAACATGAGCATTTAAACATGCTAATCAAACACAAATAAAGGAGCATGCCTTCAACACTCTGTCCTACAGCCACATCCACTGCCCTCTCTCTGAAGTGCCTACCCACAGGGAGCTCTTGTCTGTTCACCATTCCACCTTGTCATCATGTAGAAGTGCTGTGTAGAGTATGCACTACCTACTGGGAAAATGCTGAGCTAATGTCCTGGGGCCTGATTCCCCTGACTGTGGCAGGCACTGTAGACACCAAGCTGAACAGAGGCAGCACCGGAACTGAGCATGAAGCCTGTGGTCACCTGGGTAACAGGCTGGGTGTGATGGCACATTCTCAGGACGGGCATCGAGGGAGCCACATGGGAAGGACTGACACACACAGGTAAGAAAGTGTCCCCACACCTTACTCCACCCTCACATTATGCACACAGCCCAGGTGGCAGAAAGCAGATTTTTTCCCCCACACTAAGACAAATAATGACTGTATTTATTCAAATATAAAAAAATAATTTATGTCATATGAGTTGGTTGAGATGAAATTATTCCTAAAAATGGGTCATTTGAGTTAGGTGGGGTTTGCAAATTATTGCTGTTCCAAAGATGGGAAGAACTTCCAAATGGTTGGAAAATGATACAGTGAAGAGGCTCAGATGTCATCCAGGTCAGAAGATGCACTCCAGTGAAATATGAAAATGAATTGTATGAAGAAACTGAAACCAAAGAAACTGAAACTTCAGGAATAAAACAGAAGAGCAAGTTCTGCTTCCACCTGCTGATGAGGACCCAGTTCTGGCTCTGAGGCTCTGAGCCCTGCGATCATGGGCACGTCTTCAGTCTCAGCACAACAGACACTTTCATAGTTTCTCTCTCACAGAGTCTCCTCAGAGCGCTCTTGATGTCCTTATTCCTCAGACTGTAGATGAAGGGGTTCAGCATGGGGGTGACCACGCTGTACATCACAGAGGCTGTTGCAGTAGAGCGTGAGTTTTGGGTCACAGCAGAACTGAGGTACACACCCAGGCTTGTGCAATAAAATAAGGAGACCACAGAGAGGTGAGACGCACAGGTGGAGAAGGCTTTGTACCTGCCCTGAGCTGATGAAATTGCACGGATGGAGGACACTATCTTGGAGTAGGAGAAAAGAAGGCCAGCAAGGGGACAACCAGCCAGTAGCACAGTTGCAAAATATATCACCATGTCATTAAGAAAAGTGTCAGAGCAAGCACCGTGGACCACTTGATTAAGTTCACAGAAAAAGTGGGGGATTTCCAAGTCTGTGCAGAAGGACAGTCGCAACACCATTAGGCTTTGCAACAATGCATGTGAGCCGCTCACAATCCAGGACACCAGAACCAGCAACGCACATATCCAAGGCTTCATAATGACCAAGTAGTGCAGGGGGTGACAGATGGCCACAAACCGGTCATAAGCCATTATGGTCAGCAGAAAGATGTCTACCACTGAAAAGAGCAGGAAAAAATTCATTTGGGTGATGCAACTTTTATATCCGATGACCTGGCTCTGTGTCTGGATGTTCACTAGCATCTTTGGGACAGTGGTGGAGGTGAAGCAGATGTCCACAAAGGACAGGTTGGAGAGGAAGAAGTACATGGGCGTGTGCAGGTGGGAGTCTGAGATGGTGGCCAGGATGATGAGCAGGTTCCCCAGCACAGTGACCAGGTATATGAAGAGGAAAAGCCCATAGATGAGGGGCTGCAGTTCTGGGTCTTCTGAAATTCCCAGAAGGAGGAATTCTGAGATTCCTGTGTCATTTTCTGTCCCCATGTGTTTCATGTAACTGGGGAAAGACAGAGTGAGAGTATGAGTGAAAAATATATATATTGAGAGAGAGAGAGAGAGAGAGAGAGAGAGAGAGAGAGAGAGAGAGAGAGAGCGCTACTGTGCAATGCTGACCTGACCTGATTGGAGAGCAGCCATTGCTATTCTGCAGTTAGGCACCAGCCCCTCAGGTTGGTGTGAGTCTGCTTTCCCTTAGGAATCCCTCTGCCTTCTCTGATTTGGAATTCCTTCTCACTCTCAGACTTTCCTCCAAAGATCATGGATCTGTCCTTCCCCATGCATTGGAGGAATGTCACTGAATCACAATCTTGTTCCAGGCATTGTCTAGGCAGGGACTGGTCAGTGCTAAAAGCTCATGTTCCTTTATCTAACAAGGGAGGAAGAGAACCAGCAAAGGTAAAGGTGAAGCATGTGGCGTGCTGGGCAGTCGTGGGTAGTCTAAAGAACAAAAGGCAGGTGTGATGGGCACCGTGGAGAGGGAGTCTTCTTCTGAGCTGTGTGTTTAGGAAAGACAGAGGGTGACCCTGGAAAAGAGGTCCAGGAAGAGCAGGGAGGATCCACGGAGCTGCCTGCAGAAGTGTGTGCCTGGAAAGGGGAAGCCAGTGCAAAGGCCTGAGGGAGGTGCTTGGTTCAGAAGGTCAGGGTCCACAGGGACAGTGACCAGTGGAACAAGCAAGGGGAGGGGACGTGAGCTGGTGTCAGAGAATACTGAAGCACACAGTGGCCTCCTTGCTACTGAATGCTCAGGACACAAGGAGACTCTGGGAACATATTGCATTTGCATTTTAAGTTAGTCACCAAGGTGCCTGGTGAATGGAAGTTCATCTCTGTTATTTCCATCAGTTGCTTTGTCTTCTGGCCTCTGTATTATGAGTTTACCATTTGCAATATATCGAACCCAGAGACTAAAGACACACACATGCACACACACACAGACACACACACACGACACACACACCACTTAAACTCCTCCTGCATGCTATGGTCTTCTAGGGCCATGTCAAGAGTGGGTTCCTGCCAAGCCCATGGGATTTAGAAAGGCGTAAACACCAGGAGAGCAGTTGGTATTAACTAATAATTCTCCAGAATGTCGGCCGAATAGTATCCAGAGATTCCTGTTCTTCAATACTGCACACACATGATATCTTGGAGCTCCGTTTTGCTTTGGCCATCTCCCTTCCTGTGTTTAGGGAAATACCACAGAGGCTGAGGATGCAGCTCTGTGGGGCACACTTGCCTGTCATGTGCAAGGCCCTGGGTTCCAGCCCCAGCACAAAAAGAAGAAAGAAAAAGAAAAGGAAGGGAGGGAGGACTATTCCTGGGTTTCATCCCCAGCTCAGCAGAACAGCAAGAACAACAACCAGGAGATATAAAACTCTCCATGATAAACAACCAATGCAGTGGATGGAAGGGGGAATACCTAACAGGCTGGGGTGGCCTTGGAGAGACAGCTGAGAAGAAAGAACATTCCCGTCTGTTACTTCATCCCAAGTCCAGTGACATCCACTAAGGACCAGCCAAATAGCACAAGAATGAAACATTCTCAAAAACAAATGTGATAATATCTTTTTGGTGCCAACATAGTTGAAGATTGAATATCTACATGGGAAAAAACAAGTTCAAAGGAATGGAAGAACAATTCAAAAAAGAAAAAAAAATACATTTTTAAATGAAATAAAAAGAGATGCTTTCTTGTGCAATGTGAAATTGATTTATCTAATTGGATTTAATGTTTTATTTCATTGGTACTGACAATAATTGTACATATTTAAGGGAACAACGTGGATTTCAGGACAGGTGTACACTGTGCAATGATCAAATCAGGGTAAATAGCATATCTATCACCCCAAATATTAATCACCACATTGTGCTGAGAATATTCAAAAACCTTCCTCCCAGTGACTTTTGAATATTTGACTCATATTTGCTAACCAGACTCTCTACTGTGAACATGATCACCCATATGGACAGCAGCTGCCTCGCTGGAACTTGATGCTCCTTTATCAGCTCTCCTGTATTACCATCCCCTTCTCCTCCCTGCTCCCTGGTGATTTCTGTTCTCTCCACTTCTGTGCGATCAACATTCTTTGGATTCCACCGTGAACACCACTTGGTATTTGACATTTGATGAAAGGAGGCAGACAATGAAAGACAAATACCAATGAAAGACAAATACAAATGTTCATTGTGTGGATAGTGGTGGATAACGTGGGCCTTTGTCCACTGAGTGATGTGGTATCTTTCTGGGTTATTCCTGGGATTTCTCTTTGGAATTCTAGGGGCAAACCCAGGGGACATCCTCTGGTTCACTGGTTGTGTTCCTCAGTCGATAGGAAAAGGCCAACCCAGCACATATTCTACAAAATCCTGCACACACCTTGACGAGTTCATCCTTTTATACTGAATGAAATCGTGCATGTGGTTTATGCCTGAGGGAGTCACAGACAAATTTAGTACAAGGTACTGATGTTTTTGTCCTCACGAGGCAGGATTCAAAGAGCGAACATCACCTGTTTGTTCAGTTTTCTGATTTAACAATGATATGTGCATACCATATCTAGAATAAAATTCAAGAAAAGAAAACTTGTGTAATAAAAAAGAATGACAGGGAAATAAAACTGGGTTAAACTGCTCAAGTTAAATAGACTGTGTTAAATAAATTGAAGGGAGCATCAAGCAGTATGTGAAGGAAGATATATAAAAACAATAATTTGATGTGATCAAATGGATGTATAATTGCATGGGCAGAGATGTAGACATAAAAGAATATAATAAAGATTTTCCTCAGATTATGCAGATACTTCGGTAGTATTTGTTAAATGAATGGGGAATGTTGCCGCTGTATCTACAGACACTGAAAATAGGACAGGGTTACATATCTATTTAGTAGAAAAATGTTAAAGGTTCTTCATAGACTAGCGTGAATGGCTTCTGTTTAGAGGAATTAAAGGAGCCCCCTCACTCACATGTCTTACAACAAATCTGAAGAACTTACAGACTCAGCCTGAAAACAAACAACACATTTGAGAGGAACATGGAGAAAATGATATATAAAGCTCATGAGTGGGCAAAATCACTGAAACTAAGGCAAGAACCTCAGAAGTAATAAAACACACATACTTTACTAAATAAAATCTAAAATCTTTGGTGACCAAAATAATCACTCCAAAAGTTAATAAAAAACAATACACTAAAAAATTCCACTGTAATATTGATAACTGTATGAAATGGGCATATCATAAAAATAAGCAAATTTAATGTGGACACAAGACCAAAATAAGGAAAAAAGGGAGGATTGAATAAAAATAGAAGAAAGATCAGTAGCAGAGGAGGGGGCTGAGGCAGAGGTGAAGGACAGGAGGAGGGAGGAGCCGGGGATCATCTGACCTCACCTTCTGTACCTGTGTGAATGTGCCACAGTGAGTCTCACCATCAGGGACGGCCACAGAATCATGAAAAATAAGTAGCAGCGGGATCCGTAGAGTAGAGGAAAGGGGGCAGGGAGGGAGGAGGAAGGAAAACTGGAGGTCCTGGGGTTGAATTAAAGCAAATTATGTTTTATCCTTGTATCATTATTTCAAAATCAACCCTAATGTTATTTATAGCTAAAACAAACTCATAAAAATAGCAAACAAAATGAGCAAACAAAAATCATTCTCCATCTCAGAAATAAGAAATGCCCTCATTTCACCGTGTCCCTCCACAGACCAGGAACATCCTGCTTTCATATTAATTAGGTGCCAAGTTCCTGGGACACATGCTGCACTTACACTGAAACTACAGGGAGCCTCCCCGATCCCTTCTGATGGGGCTGCCTTTGCCACCACGTCATTGTCAACAAGGACCTGGCACTGCTGAGCTCACTGTTCACTCCTGGGTTAGCATGGTAAATACACACATGAATGCAAAATCAATCAATTCAGCATCAACTGCAGCAACCTCTGGGCTCTGGGCATGGCTGGTTGGGTTCTCAGGTGACTTTAGGTACATGGTCTTGGCTTCTAGTCTCTCCACGCCTTCCTGCAGACCCTCGCGGGCTCTCAGACTCACCTGAATGGGTTCTGAATGGAGGGTATGATGGAACCAAATTCTTCCCTGGATGTGTGATGATGGAGACTGAAGCTATGTTGTGAAAAAGATAGCAGGAAGGGGTCATGCATCATTGCCCGAGCCAGGTGTGAGACTCCAAATTAAAAAAGCAGTGTCTCCTGCAAATCAAGGTTGATGCACCACGGAGGAGGGTGGGAAGCACCTTCGGTTCTGAGTGTCTGCTCATTAGGCACATTTATCTCTTGTTAGTCCAACCCTGAGAAATCACTTTCCTCTGGGACTTTGCTTTGCACTGAAAGCTATTTTGTCTTGCTGATTTTCTGTTCCCGAGACACCAAGTTAAATACCAGGGGAATTGCTCTTCATTTCTCCTTCTCCATGAAATATTCTGCCTTGCAGACAGCTATATTCCTAACAACACCTGATCCCGGCCCTGACTCAAAATTGTCTCCAACGTCTAAGATGGATGAATCTGCCTTGGTCAGGTCTCTGGATCTACAAAACCTTGCCTTTTTTGGGGAAACATCCCCTGATGTTTTGAGAAAATGGTCTATTTCTCTATTCAACAAGATGGTGAACTGTTATGCCTCGATTCAAAATCTTTCATATGTAAAATTTATTTTCTACACTCCTTGAATATATAAAATTTTCCAACAGTTAAAAATACCACGTTTATAATCAATTTAAAGAGCAGTCATTTAGTCCTGTATCTATAAAACATTTTGATAATTCAAAGGGGCAGTTAGATATTTTTGTAAATGTAGTCCTGAGGTGAGCAACTTATAACGATTCTGTTAGTTTGTATAAAGAGTCCATTCTTTGTATTCTGTACAAATCATGACCCTCATTCTACATTCCTACAGATGGTGCTTAGGATGGGTGTGGGACCTACCCAGTTGGGTCCACTGGAGTTAGACTGTCAACACAGGCAGACTGGAAACACCATGAGCACAGGACTGCCTCATCTGAACCACGGTGCTCCTTAGACATTCGGGCTTCACACACGAAGGAAGAAAGAAGAAATGTGTAAGGAGATGGAAATGCTAATGACCCTGATTTAATCACTGCACATGAATGCACACTTCAAGTCCTTACCGTACCTATGATTATGTGTCAATGGGAAATACACCTAAAATCATATCTTTTGCAAATGAGTAAATTGACTACCTATTTTCCAAATTTTGATGGCCCCCTTGATTCTCTTACCTACTTGCTCTGGCTTAGATTTCCAGTACTATGAGGAATACTACTGAGGGTGGGCATCCTTGTCTTGTTTCAGGTCCTAGAGGAAAAGCTTTCGACTCTTCCCCATTCAGTATGATGTTAGCCGTGAGTGTGTTGTGGTAGCCTTTATTGTGCTAGAAACATTCCTTCTACACCTCATTTGTTGAGAGCTTTTCCTTTATGTGATGTTGAATTTTATCAAGTGCTCTTTCTACATCTAGTGAGATGATCAGATCGTTTTTGTGCTTCATTCCTTTGGGGTGATGTATCAAGACTGACCTGTGTCCTTTTATTCTTGAGATAAATGCTACTCAATAAGGGTGTGTAATCGTGTTAATGTGCTGCTGGATTTGGGTTGCCAGTATGATGTTGAGGATTTCACTCAATCTTCATCAGGGATACTTCCCTATAATTTCTGAGTCCTTGTCTGGCATTGGTTTTAGGGTAGTGTTTGCCTTACAGAATGAGTTTAGAAGAGTTCCCATCTCTTCAGTTTTGGAGGGAAGTTTAAGAAGCTTGCTATTTGCTTTTCAAATGTTTTCTAGGATTCAGCAGTGATGCCATTAGGTCCCAAGTTTCTTCGATGGGTGACTTCTTTTTTAAAATTTTTATTTTTACAGATTACTTTTTGATTCATTGTACACAAATGGGGAGTGGTTTTTCATTTCCATGGTTGTACATGATGTAGATTCACACCATTTGTGTAGTCATACATGTACGTATGGTAATGATGTCTGTCTCAATCCACTATTTTTCCTACTCCTGCACCCTCCCCTCTTCACTCCCCTCTATAGAATCCAAAGTTCCTCCATTCTTCTCTTACCACACCCATTATGTATCATCATCCACTTATCAGAGAAAACATTTGGCTTTCTTTTTTGGGGGGATAGGCTTATTTCACTTAGCATTATAGTTTTCAGTTCCATCCATTTACCAGCAAATGCCATAATTTCATTCTTCTATAAGACTGAGAAATATTCCATTGTGTCTATACACTACATTTTCTTTATCCGTTCTTCTGCTGAAGGGTACCTAGGTTGGTTTGTAGCTTAGCTATTGTGAATTGAGCTGAATAAACATTGATATGTCAACTTGACATGAACTTTTAAAAAATGTTTTATCTAAAAATATGATTATTGTACCAATTATGGGGTACAATAATAATAATATAATAATATATTATATTATACATATAATTATATATGGATACATATATATATAGTATATTGAACAACTCAGGATAGTTAGTGTTTCCATTTTCTTAAGCAATTTTAAAATTCTTATGAATAGCACATAATAATCTTACATAGTTGTCGGGTCCAGTGTGATATTTCAAAACATGTAAAAATTAGTACTGACCTAATCGTCATAATAATCATTTCCATCTCATTACTGCTGGTTCATTGGAGATTTAAGCTTCCCTTTTCTATTTATTCATAAAATACACAATGAGTTCCAGTGAAGTGGAGCCACCCCACTCTTCTGGGGATCAACAGAACTTCTTCTTTCTTCCTAAGTGTGTGGACACCAGTTCTCTGGCCTCCCTTGGGTCTCCTCCTCCTCACCCTCCCAGGCTCTACCAACTTCTACTGCACATTTCAACTGCCTTGTAAAACTCCACAGGTGAGAGACCACACATGGGACTTTTCTTCCTGTAGGTGTCTTACTTCACTTAACATAATGTCCTGAAGTCCATCAATCATGTTCTCTCAACTTATTCCTTTTATTTCTTCCATCTTGTTTTATTTTTAGGGTATATTTAGAACTTCCTGCAGAATACTTATACTCTTGGAGTTTTTCTCCAAGGTCAAATTATCATTATAATAATTTATGATTAGAATTAAGATAAAATGCATTCTACTGTCATGTACAACAAATTCAAAGAAAAAATTTTAAAAATTTTAAAAAGAATGCAACTTTATTTTACTTCCAACAAATAATTATCCAAGTATTATGTATCCAAAATCCTTATTTTTCTCATGGATTTTGATGTTCATAAAATTGTTTTCTTATTTATATTTATCTTTTACTTTTTTACAGACTGCATTTTGATTCATTGTACACAAATGGGAAACAACTTTTCATTTCTGTGGTTGTGCATGATGTAGTTTCATAGCATTTGCATAATCATACATGTACTAGGGTAATGATGTCTGTCTCACTCCACCATTTTTCACACCCCACTCCTTCTCATTTCCTTCTACATAATCTATAGTTCCCTCATTCTTCTCTCACTCCCAACTCCCCCCATTATATATCATTTTCCACATGTCAGGGAAAACATTTGGATTTTGTTTATTTGGGCTTGGCTTATTTCACTTAGCATGATATTCTCCAATTCCATCCATTTATTTGCAAATGCCATAATATTATTTTTCTTTATGGCTGAAGAGTATTCCATTGTGTATATATACCAGAGTTTATCTATTCATCTGTTGAAGGGCATCTACATTGATTCCACAATATAGCTATTGTGAACTGAGTTGTTATAAATATTTACTGTGTTACTGTAGTTTGCTGATTTTAAGTCCTTTGAGTATAAACCAAGGGGTGGGATAACTGGGTCAAAATGTGGGTCCATTCCAAGTTTTCTGAGGATTCTCCACACTACTTTCCAGAGTGGCTGTACCAATTTGAAACTCCACCAGCAATGTAAAAGTGTGCCTTTTTCCCCACATCCATGCCAACATCTATTATTGTTTGTATTCTTGATAATAGCCATTCTAATTGAAGTAAGATGAAATCTTAGAGTTGTTTTAGTTTGCTTTTCTCTAATTACTAGAGATGTTGAACACTTTTTCATATGTCTATTAATTGCCTGTGTGTCTTCTGTAAAGTGTCTGTCCAGTTCCTTGACCCACTTATTGATTGTGTTCTTTGTACTTTTGTGTAAAGTTTTATATGTTCTTCACAAATTTTGGAGATTAGTGCTCTATCTGAAGTGTGTGTGGAAAAGATTTTCTTCTACTCTGTAGGCTCTCTCTTTACATTCTTGATTGTACCCTTTGCTGAGAAAAAGCTAGTTTGAGTCCCCTTGTTGAAGAGGGGGAAAAGTAAGTATTCTAAAGACATCAGAAATGTGTCACCAACACAATCAGACTTTGGGGACGCCTAGGAGAAAATGATCTTCCACCTTAAGTTTTCGACACATTTTGGGTCAGGGCTGGGATCTGGTGTTAGGAGGTTAGCTCTCTGGATGTCAGACGATTTCATTCAGAAGGAGAAATAAAGACCAATAGCCGTAGACATTTAACTTGTGTCTTGGGAACAGAGAATCTGCAAGAAAAAGTATGCTTGGTGGAGAGCAACATCCTACATGGAAATGATGAGCTAGGGGTTGGAATAGCAAGAGGGAAATGCGCCTAATGAGCAACACACTAGCTTTAAGTGTCCTCCCTCCCAGTCTCAGCACTGCTGCCTTGGTCTGGAGGGGATGTGGCTGTTTCTCTGAGTCCTGCATCTGGTGGGCACTGCTGCTTGACTCCTTTCTGCTGACTTGTCTGTAAACAGCTTCTGTCTCCCTCATCACACATCCCAGAGGAATCTGGAATCTGGTTCCATGAGGAGACCTTCCGTTCAGAACCCACCCAGGTGAGTCTGAGTGCCCAGTAGGTGCTGCAGAAAAACATCTGAGATGCTGGAAACCAACGACGTGTACCTAAGGTTACATGAGAGCCAGTCCAGCCCTGCCCAGAGCTAAGAGATTGCTGTGGTGGTTTGCTGAATCATCTGACCACCATGCTAACAAGAGTAGTGAAGAGGGAGCTCGGCAGTGCCAGGTCCTTGTTGACAATGACATGATGGCAAAGGCAGCCCCATCAGAAGAGGGAGCGGAGGCTCAGTGTGGTTTGTGTGTCATAGAGCACGTGTCCCAGGACCTTTGCAAACACTTGTGTGGAAGAGAGATGTGAGTTATCTGTGGAGGGACACACAGCAAAGTGAGGCACTTCTTATTTCTTAGAGGAAGCAACAATAAATTGGCTTATTATTATCAAAGTTCCATTTTCTATGGTTGTCAGCATTTCAGTGAAATTTTCCACTTTATTCTTTCTCTTTTGAATTTGGGAGAGATATTTTGGTGATAAGAAGTCTTAAATCTGATTTAGCAAAATAGTTCTCTCTTATTACTTCTGAATTTCCTGCCTTATGTAAGGAAGTTTTGCCCATCCATGAACCTATATGATATTTTCTTGATGCTTCTCTAAGTGTATTGCTTACTTCCACATGGAGGTCTTTAATTCCTCTGTTAAATGAGCTAGGGGGCCACCTTCACTTCCTCTGCACAGATAGCCATGTAGCCAGCTTTTATTGACCTATTCAAGGTTTCCTAATCTGAAGGGAAATTCATCTTGATCATATTGTCAGTGCACCTGAGACAGAAATCCTGATTCATCCAACAAAGGAAAACTGAGCACCTGCAGTGTGCAAAGGCACTAGAGGAACCTCTTTCATTCCATTCTTTCAGGTCCAGATCATTGTCAACTTGATTATTAAATTATTTCTATTATGTATGTTCTTCCACTTTATGGTCGATGCTTTATTCAGTTATAAACTAGAGTTGTGCAGGTCAGTTCAACCTGTTTTTTTCCCCTGCTGTTCTTTCTATGTCACACTTTCTCCTGTTCTTTAAGTTTCATCTAGACCATGCACACGTATTCACAGCCTCAAGGAAACTGGGAGAATAAAGCAGGTGGAGTCTGCTGGTGTGGATCTTGCATCTTCATGCCCAGAGTTCATTGTGATAAACGTGCATGTGATGTGATGTCCTCAGGGTTGCACCCACCACATGCAGCATTTTATTGAGTGTGCATATGTAAACTTGTCTTGGTGTGTGCAGTTTTATAGGCTATGGTCTTAGGAGACATTTCATTATTGGATGAAGGCTACAATCAGGACAAAGTGTGCTCACTGGGTTTGCCCAGAATGTCCCAAACTGGAAGACTGGAAATAATGCGGAAAATATATCACACAAGAACACCAAGAGAGGGCCCTGGCTCATCTGCTATTGTGCATACAAACCCAGTGGAACTTTTCTTTCTGTGTCTGACCTATTTCACATCAGGACAGATACCTTTTGGTTTTCCCTGTGGAATCTAAAATTGCTGATCTCCTAGAAGCAGGGAGTAGAAGGGTGGTCATCGCACCTGGGAAACGGTACTGGGAAATGTGGGTCACCATGTGCCAGGTCACTGCTCCATGCACAGAGTCAGTCAGTGTTGGTGTTCGGTTAGGTTGATAACCCTAGTTAACAACATGTGGCCTATTTTAACCTACCCATAGGTGCATGTTTTCAAGACTCTCAGCACAATGAACTTACAGCAGTTTGAGGTGGGGGATATGCTGATTACCCTAGTTGGGGCATTAGACAGTGTTTACATGAATGAAACTTCCCAACTCACCCCAGAAATAACCTACGATTACTGTGTTGAACCATTACTCTCTTGTTATTTGTCTTATCACTACTGAATGGCACAGAAACTTCTCTTTATATTTCATATAATAATGTACAAATTTTGTCATCCTTTGTGTATTTCCCTTTATGGATTCTTATTTTTTTTCCCTTTGACCTTATTGTTTCCCAAATGGGTGATCATTGTGTAGGTTTCTCAGCACTATAAAAAATGATCATGTTCGATTTTGAGAAAATTTTAACATTTTAAATATTTTGGTTGTCCTCAAAGAGATATGATTGGAATTGAAAGGATGTTTTTCTTCCCTAGAGTCTCTGTGGGACCCCTGAGGTTCGAGACCTTCTTCCTGATCAGGGTCATTTAATTTCTCTGTGAAGCGGACTTTCCTTCCCTCCCTTCCTTCTTTCTCTCTCTCTTTGCTTTTGGTGTGCTGGGGATGAATCCAAGGACTTTGCACATGCCAAGCACATGCTACGCACATGCTAATCACATGCTCTACCACTGAGCTGCCCCCTCAGCATGACTTTTTGATCTATGCATATTTGAACAGAGGAGTAGAAAATGGCCATAGCAAAGGTAAGTGCCAAGTGTTCGTGGATATAAAACATTTACACTCTGGAATTTTTGGGTGCCAATTGTACGTCCATTTCAATAAAAATAATTGATACTGAGAGCTTGGGGGTGTGCTTTGCTTCCACTACTCTGGGCCTGAGAAGAACATGGTGTTAACATGGCCCCAGGAGAGCATGGAAGGCTTGAAATGGAGCAGGTGTTTGAATTTAGGGGTCACGATAGGTCTAAGAGATATGGGACCAGGGCCCAATCTATTCCAAAAGCAAACCCATGATAAAGGGGCCAGATCATAAGGCAACAGAGGAAGCAACAGGTGCCTTTCCACTCAGAAGGTGCCTTGGGAGACAAGTTAAAATGCAAAAGCCACAACATCTGGACAATCTCCTCTTGTCCTGAACCTTCAGCAGCATGAAGGGCCCTCTGCTCCTCATTATCCTCTGAGCTGAACCCTCCTGCCCATCTTGAGGGTCACCCTGGCTCCCTGTTGACCCAGGACCTCTGAAACCAGCACCTCCCTCAGGCCTTTGCACAGGTCATTCTTCCTGTCTAGGAAACACCTCTGGACTTACTTTGTGGCTCCCTCCCTGTCTTCCTGGGGTGTTGTCAAGTGTCACTTAGTGCTGGTCTTTCCTGAACACCCAGCACAGAAGAAAACTCTCTCATTTCACTTTCAAATCTGCCTTTTCTCCCTCATGTTATTCTGTTATCAACTATTAATATCTGGTGCGATTATTTCTTTATCTACTTACATTTGCCTGTATTATTTATTCCTTATTAAATTTAGCAATGCCTTTTTTTTCTGCTAAGCGCTGAATAATCATTGCTTAGACAGTGCCTAGAAAACGATAATCACTTAATCACATTGATCAAATGCATGGAAGTCATTCAGATTTTTGAGAAAGTAAATGCTTGGGAAATTCTGAGTGAGAAAGGAAATTCTGGAGAGGGCAAGGGGACCTTCATAGTGAAGCAAACTCATGTACACAACAAGAATTTGCATCCTGATTGAGGAACATACTGGATTGTGCTTCTGTATGGTTAGGATTGCTAATTGAGTCATGGCTCTTCTCTCTTGTGTTGTTAGCTATGTAAACCAGAGAGGTCCAGAAAATGAGACACAAATTTCAGAGTTCTTCCATCTGGGACTTTCAGGGGATCCAGAACTGAAGCCATACATCTTTGGGCTTTTCCTCTCCATGTACCTGGTCAGTGTGCTGGGGAAACTGCTCATCATCCTGGCCAGCATCTCAGACTCCCACCTGCACACGCCCATGTACTTCTTCCTCTCCAACCTGTCCTTTGTGGACATCTGCTTAAGCTCCACCACCAACCCGAAGATGCTGGTGAACATCCAGACACAGAGCAGGGCCATTTCCTATGCAGGCTGCATCATCCAGATGCAGTTTTTCATACTCTTTTCAGGATTGGACATTTTTCTGCTGACCATAAAGGCCTGTGACCAGTTTGTGGCCATCTGTCACCCCCTGCACTACTTGGTCAGTATGAAGACTTGGATATGTGCGTTGTTGGTTCTGGTGTCCTGGATCATTAACATTCTACATTCTTGGTTGCAAAGCATCATGATGTTGCAGCTGTCCTTCTGCTCAGACTTGGAAATCCCCCACTTTTTCTGTGAACTCAATCACCTGGTCCACCTTACCTGCTCTGACACCTTTGTCAGTGAGGTGGTGATGTATGTTGCTGCAGTCTTGCTGGCTGGTGGTGCCTTTGCTGGTATCCTTTACTCCTACTCCAAGATTGTGTCCTCCATCCATGCAATCTCATCAGCTCAGGGCAGGTACAAAGCCTTCTCCACCTGTGCATCTCACCTCTCCGTGATCTCCTTTTTTATGGCATGAGCCTAGGTGTGTACCTCAGTTCTGCTGTGACCCAAAATGCATGCTCTACTACAACAGCCTCTGTGATGTACAGCGTGGTCACCCCCATGCTGAACCCCTTCATCTACAGTCTGAGGAATAAGGACATCAAGAGTGCTCTGAGGAGACTCTGTGAGAGAGAAACTATGAAAGCGTCAGTTGTGCTGAGACTGAAGACGTGCCCGTGACCGCAGGGCTCAGAGCCTCAGAGCCAGAACTAGGTCCACATCAGCGGGTGGAAGCAGAACTTGCTCTTCTGTTTTATTCCTGGAGTTTCAGTTTCTTTGATTCACTTTCTCTGTACAGTTCAATTTCATATTTCACTGGATTGCACTTTCTTCCCTGGATGTCATCTGGGTCTCTTCACTGTATCATTTTCCAACTGTCTGGAAGTTCTTTCTGTCTTTGGAACAGCAATAATTTGAAAATTCCTCACCTAACTCAAATGACCCATTTTTTAGGCATAATTTCATCTCAGACAACACATATAACACTAAATAATTTTTCTTATGTTTGACTAAAGATAGTCATTAATTGTCTTAATGTGAGAAAAAAAATCTGCTTTCTTCCACTCAGGCTGAGTGCATAATGTGATCGTAGAATAATGTGTGGCGAGACTGTCTCACCTGTATGGGTCACTTCTTCCTGTGTGGCTCCTCCTGACACCTGTCCTGACAATATGGCTTCACACCCACCCCGGTCCCCAGTTGGCTATGGGCTGAGTGCTCAGGGTCAGGCACGGCCTCTCTTTAACTTGGTGTCCACAGTGCCAGCCATTGTCGGTGGAATCAGGCCCCAGGACATTGGCTCAGCATTTTCCTTGTAGGTAATTCATCCTCTAGACAGCATTTCTACATGACAACAAGGTAGAATGATGCACAAAGGAGAGGTGCTTTGGGTTAGGTATGAGGAGGGAGGGGGTGGGTGTGGCTGTAGGAGAGAAACCATGGTGTCCTTGAGTTGATGGAAGAATTCCTTTATTTTATTTTCTTTTGATGAATTTGTACTTACTGCACATGTTCATGGGCTCAGTGTGATATTTACACATTTGTACACATTTTGGCACTAATCAAATCCATCCTCCTGTTTTCCTCCTTCTGCACACCTTCCCCTCATCTAGGTAGACACTAAGGCCTGTGCAATAAAAGAAGGAGATCCAGGGGGGTTCTGATTCCATTAGACTCTTTACTTTTACCTTCAGCACATGAGAGAAGACGTGCAGTTCTTGTCCTTTGGTACCTGGCCCTTTCCCAGTGCCCTCCAGTTCCATCCATGTTGCCACAAACGCCGGGAATCCATTCTTCTTTGTGGCTGCATAGTCCTCCGTTGTGTCTATATACCACGTTTTCTTTAGCCATTAAGGAAAGGTGAGGGAGGTGACGGGCACCTGTGTCGATTGCTCATTTAGCCACAGTGAATGGTTCCACAATAAGCGTGGGCAGCCGGCAGCTCTAGGACCTGCTGGTTTCCTTTCCTTGTTACAGTGTTGGCCTCCTGGCTTGCCTCCTGGCTGTGATGTTTTCCATGCTTTGGCCCAGTGTTCCCATCATGGAAGATGGGCATCGGGGCAATGACTGTCTCTGTGTCATTTCTTAAGTACTGCATGTTGGTCTACAATTATCTTCACGAGTTTCCATCCAAATAGTAAATAAAAAAAGTAAATTTTATCTAAGCAAGCTGTTCTTAAGCAGTCCAAACCTTGACGTTTCTCTTTTACTCTTGACCTCAATTTTGTTGCACTTTCCCCCACCTGAGGGTAGGCTGTCATGAGACCTTCTCTGCTTCATGTGACCCCTACCACCTTCTAGTAAAAGTCGCTAAACAAAAGGGACTGGAATTGAACTGACAGTGTGAAGGTCTCCAGTTCATTCTAGATGAGCTGGGTCCACGTAGGTGCACAGCAGACTTGACAAAGCCTGTTTTCAGGTCCGTGTAGAAGGTTAGCTAATGGAATAGACAGATTTGGGACAGTAAGGAACTCTGCCATCCAGCCTTGGGTTCTCATGGCCCTGTCTTCTGTTGACAGGTTAAGGAACAGGACAGTGCTCAGGAGAATGTGATCTAGGAATGTGATTTTTGAAAAGGATTTTTAAATTAGGCCCTTACAGGTAGGCATAACTCAGGTCCATTTAAACAGGAGGAAGCAAGCCTGGAATGTACTGGCTCCTACTCAGTCCCAGCACGTCCCCATTCTTCTGCCCTCCCTTCCCTGTTCCCTTCCTTTCTTCTAATGGACTCTCTATTTATTTATAGTTTAATAATTCCTGCACTATGGATATACATACAGTGAAATTCACACATGCACATAGGAAAGCTGGGTCACATTCATCCCCCATTCTCCCCTTATCCTATCCACCTCCCTCCCCCTCAATCCCCTCCTCTACTCCTCTGATCTCCCTTCCGTTCTCATGGAATTCCCCTGCCCCTCAGCTTGTTTTTCTTTTTTGTAATCTTTATTTTGCTCTAGTTTCTGCATGTGAGAGGAAACATTTGACCTTGACTTTCTGAGTCTGCCTTATTTTACTTACTACCAAATGCCATAATTTCGATCTTTTTTATGACCAGCTAAAACTCCACTGGGCACATATACCATTTTTTCTCTATTCTTTTGTCTCCTGACAGGCACCTGGGTCTGTTGCATAGCTTGGCTGTTGTTATGGGGCACAACTTAAGAACAGACCGATCACCACTGAGAAGTCCAAATTTGAAAGTCTTCATTAAGCTGGCCAGCTGACTGTCTCACACAATGCCCCAAAAAATGTCTATTGGGAGAACAGCCCCGACCACAGGGTTGTAGGGGTTCTTATACCACAAATCTCATTAATTATAAGTGTCTGTTGCTATGATTCAAAATTACACATTAACATCATGAGATCATCGACAGAGGGGGAAGTGGGTCAGAATGACCCTTACCTAGGTACAAACTAAAGAATGGTTGCTAACATCCACACAATCACTGTTCACATGGTACATTGTTTAGGAGCAATAGGAATCAAAAGAGAGCAATTCTTTACTACATAGGAGTTGCCATTGTATATTATTAAACATGTCACACCAAGTAACTGATGATGGGCACAGTTGCAGGGTGTTCCCATGGGAGAAGCTTATTTCCTACATAAAGTGGAGTCTCAGAGCAAAATGGAGTCTGTTTAGTCATTTCCCTTAGAGTCTGGCCTATAATATTCTCATGGAGCCAGATCTGTCAGCCCATCACAGCTATTGTGAATTGAACTGCTGTAATCATTGTTGTGACTCCATTTTTGTAGTATTCTGATTCTAGAATTTGGATATATTCCAAGGGGTGGGATAGCTGTGTCATATGGTGGTTCCATTCCTAGATTTTTGAGGAATCTCCAGACTACATTCCAGAGTAGTTTCTCTAATCTGCAGTCCCACCAAAAAATGTGTGAGTATAACCTTTTCCCCACATACTCACCAGCATTTATTATGATCTATATTCTTGATACTTGTCATTCTGACTGGAGTGAAATGAAACATGAATGTCGTTTGATTTGCAGTTCCTGATTTCTAGAGATGTTGAGCAAGTTTTCTTACATTTATTGTATTTATTGGGCATTTGCATTTGTGTTTCTTTTAAGAAGTGTCTCTTTATTTCTTTTGCCCATTTATAGATTCAGTTATTTGGTTTATTATTACTTTTGCATGTGTGTTATTTTTTTAAGTTCTTTACATATTCTGAATATGAATCCCCTGAGAATCAGGTGGCAGAGACCTTCTCCCATTCTGTGGGCTTTCTCCTCAAGCTCTTAACTGATTCCTTTGTTGCACAGAAGTGTTTTAACTCGATGTCGTCCTTCTCTGGATTGTTGGTTTGATTTCTTTAGGAGTCTTGTGAAGAGAGTCAGTGCCTGTGCCAACACATTGGAGCACGGAGCCTACATTTTCTGTAGCAGTTGCAGCCTTTCTGGTCTAATTCCCAGATCTTTGATCCATGTGCAGTTCACTTTGTATAGGGTGAGAGTGAGGCACCTGCTTTCCTTCTTCAGATCCAGCTTTCCTGGCACCACTGGTATTAAAGACTCTCTTCTGCAATGTGTGTATTTTGCACCTTTGTCTGGAACCAGGTGACTGTGTTTGTGTGGGTGTGTTTGTGTCTTCCATTCTATTCCATGATCTTCGTGTCTGCTTCGGTTCCCAAGTCATTCTGTTTTTGTCCCTATAGCTCTGTAGTATTTTGGGGTCTAGTGTAGAGATGCTCCAGCATTGCTCTTTATTCTCAGGGTTGCTTTGGCTGTTTATCGTCTCTTTTTCTTACAAGTGAATTTTAGAACTATTCTTTCTATTTCTGTGAAGAATGTTATTGGTGTTTTCATGGCAATTGCATTGAATACTTATGTGGCATTTTTGACAATAGTGATCCTGCCTATCCAAGAGCATGGAGGGTCTTCCATCTTCTAAAATCTTTTTCACTTGTTTTCTTCAGTGTCCTCTGATTTTCCCTGTCGAGGTCCCTCACCTCATTTTTTAGATTGATTCCCAAGTATTTTATTTTAAATGTTTTAGGCCATTGTGAGTGGGACACTTTTCCTAATTTCTTTTTCAGCACATTCATTATTGCAGTATAGGAAAACAATTCAACACCTTGTATCCTGCTACTTTGCTGAGTTCATTTATCAGTTCTAGAAGACTTTTGATGGAATTTTCTGGATCTTCTGCATACAGGATCATCTCATCAGCAAAGAGATAATTTGACTTCTTTTCTATTCGTATTCCTTTAATTTCCCTCTTTTGCTTGATTGCTCTGGCTAGTTTTGAGGACTATGTTGAATAGGAGTGCCGAGAGTGGATATCCTTCTCTTGTTTCTGACTTTCAAGGAAATTCTTTCCATTTAATTAAGTATGACATTGGCCAAAATTAATAAAATTGCATATAAAAAATACAAAGGATTTATGAAATGAAGAGTTGGTTCTTGAAAAGATAAACAAGGTTGAGACACCCTCAGCAAAACTAACCAAAAGAAAGAGAAAAAAGATCTCAATCAACAAAATCAGACTTGATGTCACCATAGACACTACTGAGATCCAGAGGATCTTCAGAAACTACTTTGAGAATGTACACTGTAATAAGCTAGAAAATTGTGGGGATGTTGATGGAAATGTGATGTTTACATGAGTGAACACATTCCACTTCCTCCCTTCTGCATGGAAATACCACACTGATCTGTGATCCTCCCAGAGTCCTGAGTTGCTCTGTTCACAAAACCTTGTCAATAACATCAGCTGGATTAGCTTCTACATCCTATGTGTTTTCTCTCTTCTGGACACTTCTTCTCATATATTCTCCATACTGAGAATTTCACCAGCCAGGTGCAAGTCCAAAAGCTTTTTCTACCTCTGGGTCTCAGCATTTGGTGGTCTCCTCCTTGCTTTCTGGCACTGGATGTTAGTTAGCTTTATGATATTATAACAATATACCTGAGATGATCAACTTCTAAAGAGGGAAGGTTGTTTGGTGCTCACAGTTTTGAAGTTTCCGGGTCATGATGTTTGACCCCATGACTTTGGGCCCGTGACAAAGAGCACATGGTGTGTGGCAGGGTGCATGTAGCAGAGCAAATCTGTTACCTCATGGAAGTGAAAGAAAGAGCAAGAGATTGGGATTCTACAAACTCTTTCAAGGGCCTGTCCCCAGTAACCTAGGGCATCACACTAGGCCTTGCCTCTTTAAGTTTCCACCATCTCCCAATTCCACCAAGCTAGGGAACATGCCTTTCACACAGGGGCCTTACCTAGGTCCTTCAGCCATTCTGTCCTCTATGACAAGTTTGATGTGGCCTCAGTGATATGCACAAAGGTCACCCAATCCTGAATCCCTTCATCTACTATCTGAGGAGCAGGGATGTGAAAAGGTCCTAAGGAGACTCCTCAGCATGATGGTGCCTCTCAGTGAAGGGACCGTGGCAGGACTCTCCTGAGTAGCCATGTGCCTGACACTGAGGGCTGGGGAGCCTGGCCTCCTCCATCCAATCCTTGACTACTTCTGCTTTTACCAGTTTTAAAGCAGCTCTGTCCTTGAGTCTTTCTTGGGGGTCTTTCACTGCCCTACCTACTTTTCATCAGGTTATCAATTGGCTCACCCTTCACTTTTCAACTAGTAATGTTCACTTTTTAAAAAATGTTTTAATTAGTGCACTATTCATAACGATAATTATTCATAATACTGGGGACCATTTTGACAATCATCCATGGACTAAATTTGCTCCACTTAAGTCCCCAGTAGGTCCTCATTCCTTCCCCTTCTACCTGCCTGTCTTTCCCTTCCTTTCCTCTACAGGTTTGAGGAACACAACTGACAAAATTATCCTATATGCACATATGGATATACCACAGTGAATTTCTCACCTTGTTGTATGTGTACAAACCACCAATTAAGTAAAAGAATAGAGTAATTTTAACATTTTAGCAGGGAGATAGTGGGAACTGAACTCAGGGGGCCTTGACCACTGAGCCACATCCCCAGCTCTGTTTTGTATTTTAGTTAGAGACAGAGTCTCACTGAGTTGCTTAGTGCCTGCCTGACTTGTGCCGAGGCTGGCTTTGAACTCATGATCCTCCTGCCTCCGCCTCCTGAGCTGCTGCGATTACTGGCATGTGCCACTGTGCCCAGCCTAATTTTAACTGTTAATTAGTGCAGCCTGGCAATTTTTCAGTCATCTACAGTAATGATTTGTTTTTAATTATTTTAATGAATGAAATCTTGCACATTTAATTTGTATCTTTGCAAATGGTGTTATTTGTGCTTCTTTGGAAATATTACCCTGAATTCAGTTCAAAGGTTTCCTTCCTTTATATGTGGTTCTCTCTCCTTTCAGTGATACCCATTTTAATGAATTTTTCTCCTCACACAAAACATGGTTTCCTGGAAATTCAGTACTATATCTTACCTGTGTTTGCATCTCTGATGTCTAGTACAGATCTCCTTGAGGCTGTGTAAATCAGGCCACTCTCTTAGGTCTGATATTAAGCGGGTTCTAGAGACACTTTATGATACTACTTGAAACTCAAGTGAAATAGAAATCTTCTCATATAAACTCCTACTTCTGGAATTCTCCCCAAAAGAGAAGTGTTCTGCAATGGCTGTGCAGTACTAGGTATAAACACCAAAATAAGAGTTCTTAAGTTTCCCTTAATATTTTAATTTTAAATTTCTTGGTATATGCATGAAATTGACCACATTTTCACATTTATGAGTTAGTTGTATTTATTATTCTAAATCACAGGTTCATGTATTTCCACCATTTTTCTAAAGATTTTAAAAAAATATCCTAGCTGGTTTCAAATACTATGCATGTGTCTGGTCTGCGATTTTGGATTAAATTTAATTTTACAACAGTTACTAAAATGTTGGTTTCTGCCTTATACAATCTATTATATATTCCTCTAGTTTTTTCATTTGCTTTTTATGTCATAACAATATTTATGTGGAATGGCATGACAAGCTGATGCATCTGTCCATCACGTTATGATCAAAGCAGGCCAGCTCTGCAGACTGAGTCTCCTTTCAGTGCATTATCTCGACAGTGACTTTTCTACAGTTCTTCCATATTTGAGGCTCTTTGCATTTACTTAGCTTCGTTGGATGATCCAGGGTACAGTCCCTATCTATGTTCGGTTTATTAGAAGTCTTTTCATGTAGACTTCACTGGGAGATACGTATCAGCTAACCATTTTTTCCTCTTTTGCCAGTGATTGTGGTAGAGACTGTGGGACACCAAGCTGAGTAAGAAAACAGACCTCTGAGGAGGAGAAGAAGCTGATGCTCAGTCATGAAGCACAGTGCTCTGTGAAAGTCCACATCATTAGGGACAGCGGGTGAGATGCTGATGCCCAGACACACAAGGGAACCACAGTGCAAAACTGGGGTCCCAGGATCTCCTCAAGTTCAGAATGACACAGAGGCTTGGTTGTCAAGTGTGGTTTCTTCATGGAAGGAGTACGATGGTTCACTATGACTTTCAATATCAACAAGAGAAAACTAATGTCTCACAGTTGTTTCCATTAGAGATTTATTCTCCAGAAATCCATTTTGAACCTGGAGACACATGGGAATTACAATATTTCCAATACAACTTTGAAGATGTCTTTGAGGAAATACAGATATGATAGAGGGAAAGACTCTGTAGATGTCAGAGAGAGCGCAAAGCTTAGCAAGCAGAATTAAATCATTTGTAGAGAAGTTGAAATCATCACAGAAACAAAAACTAGAAAGTAAAGAGAAGGAGCAAGTGGCAGGTCTATAATTTGATCAAAATAATTCGATTTTTGACTGTGAGCTTTTGAATTCTGCAATCAACAGCGATTTTTAAGATTCAGAAGCTTTTACAGTTTCTCTCCCTAAGAGTGATTTCAGAGCGCTCTTGATGTCCTTATTCCTCAGACTGTAGATGAAGGGGTTCATCATGGGGGTGACCACGCTGTACATCACTGAGGCTGTGGCACTGGAGTGTGCATTCTGGGTCACAGCAGAACTGAGGTACACTCCCAGGAGTGTGCAATAAAATAAGGAGACCACGGAGATGTGAGATGCACAGGTGGAGAAGGCTTTGTACTTGCCCTGAGCTGATGAGATTTTACGGATGGAGGACACTATCTTAGAGTAAGAGTAAAGAATACCAGCAAGGGATCCACCACCCAGCAGTCCAGCGACAAAATATAGCACCATATTATTTATGAAAGTGTCAGAACAGGCAAGGTGGACCAACTGATTAGGTTCACAGAAGAAGTGGGGGATTTCCAAGTCTGTGCAGAAGGACAGCCGCAACACCATTAAGATTTGTAGTAAAGAATTGAGGGAACTAATGGCCCAGGATGCCAGCACCAGTAACACACAGAACTGGGGCTTCATGATGACCATGTAATACAGGGGTGACAGATGGCCACAAAGCGGTCATAGGCCATCACAGTCAGAAGGAAGTTGTCCAACCCTACAAGTAATGTAAAATAATAAATCTGTATGATGCAGCCTTCATAGGTAATCACCTTGCTCTGTGTCTGGATGTTCACCAGCATCTTTAGGACGGTGGTGGTGGTGAAGCAGATGTCCACAAAGGACAGGTTGGAGAGGAAGAAGTACATGGACGTGTACAGGTGGGAGTCTGAGATGGTGGCCAGGATGATGAGCAGGTTCCCCAGCACAGTGACCAGGTACATGGAGAGGAAAAGCGCAAAGATGAAGGGCTGCAGTTCTGGATCTTCTGAAAGTCCAAGAAGGAAAAGTTCCAAAATTTGTGTGTCATTTTGTGGTTCCATGTGCTGTATGTGAATACCAGGAAAGAGAAAAATAACACAGCTCATTTGGGTCTCAGGTCCTTTTCGAACATCCTCTGTGCCATCTCTGATTGGGAACTCCTATTTTCTCTGCCCTCTTCTCAATATACTGCACATTCTACAATTTTCATGAACAATCCTTTCATGGATTGTAATTAATGAAATTAAATTGAGTTAAAACCATGTTCCTGGTATTGTTTAGACAGTGGCCCCTTCAATATAAATGCTCCTACAATCCAATCCTGAAGATGGAGTATTAGTAGATTGGTTAGTTCAAATAACACATCTCAAATAAGATTCTTAAAATATATGCCACAAATAAAGGACACAAAATTGGAGAGAGATGTAAACATTACCGAATGTGTACATGGTTTGCAACAGCTCATGGAATTCCATAAACATGTATGAGTTAAAATAAAACAAACAAAATCAGCATTCCTGTAACATATACAGTGTCCCTGCTGTGAATCAAACATGGACAGGTGAAAGGAGAGGAGGTGGAGGTGCTACTTCTATAGGGGTGAAAGAAAGACAGGCAAAATGTTGGCATTTGAAGATTTGTGGAGGAGGAGGGTTCCCCTGAGGCTGTCTGCAGAAGCCTTGGCTGTGTGCAGGATCCCACCAGGAGGTGAGAACCCTGCACTGGCCCTAGGGTAGGGTTTGCTGCAGACACCCAAGATACAAAGGAAGCCCTCCAGGCAGCCAGGAGAGCACGTTGGAGGTGGAGAGCTTGGTGGAGAGCTGAATGTTGAAGGAGGAGCTGGCCTCTAGCACAGCAGAGGTGTTCACTTTCTCAAGAAGCGGGGGTCTTTGGACCCCTGCAGTTGTGTCCCTTTTGCTTTGTTTTAAGCAGCTTTGTTGAGGTGTAGTTGATTAACGAAGAAATGCATGTGTCTACTGTGTGAGGATGGATATATTTAGACAGAGCAAACCCGTGGTCCCATCACCACCTTCCATGTTCCAGACACAACCAGTGATTCCCAGAGTCTCCTTGTGTCCCTTCTGGTTTTTATTTCATTTTTCTTGACCTAAGAACACTTAACATAAGACCTACCTAACAGCAATTTTGTACACACACAGTGGCCTATGGTTAGCATTTGGCAGTTTGTCATGGAGTAAGCGTCAGAAACCCATCACCTTATGTAAGTCTAACTATCCCATTAAAACAACTCGTCTTTCCCTCCTCCACTACTCCATCACCCCTCTTGTATTCTGGCATCCATGAGTTTGAGTATTTTAGGTATTTAAGTGCAATCATGCATTAGTTTGATTTCAAAAGCATTTGGAGAATCAAATTGAGTTCCTCCTGATTTCTCTCTGTGGGTTAGGATGTCATGTGTCTGTATTGTGAGAGTCACAATTTGGTCAGAGAAGGGCTGTATAAGAAAAGGTCCTGGTGTGAATATAGATTGTGTACAACCATAGAAATGAAAAGTTGTACTCCATTTGTGTACAATTAATCAAAATGTCTCCGTAATATAACAAAAATATTTTAATTATAAAGATAAAAAAAGAAAAGGTCCTTCCAGGTCAATGTTCCTGATAAGCACAGATGGAAAAATACCCACCAAAGTACAATAAACAACTCATTCAACAGCAAGTTAGAAACGTTATTCCTGCCACAACCACCACCTCTCTGAGATGTATTTAGAGTTTTTCTTTTTTAGTGTCTTGTATTGAATTCACTGTGGTGTATTCATATATGTACATATGGAAGTTTGGGAGAGGGAAGATGGAAGTGCTGGGACCAATTAGAACAAACTAAACTCCATGATCTTGTGAGTATGTTAAAATATATCCTAATGTTGTATATAGCAAAAAGGAATCCATAAAAAATAAAGAAATAAAAAAAGAAGTTTTATGCCTCTTTTCGAATGTAGAAGCTCAAAAACAGCCGCTCTGAGGACTGCTCACTCTGCAGCAATCTGTAGGCTCCTGCTCCCAAGGGAGTTACGGCACAGATGCACTTATTTAACTGTTGTCTGTGGTGTATGGTGGCACAATATAAAAACCAAATGAGCAAAGATCTTACCTGCATTGTTCATTTTGTGTTTTCATAAATTGGGTATTTATATAGAAATATAACGTGCAAGAATTTAAGAGTTTGTACAATATACAGAGTGATCAGGTTTATAAAATGCACTCAAAATAACTGCATGAAATGAATTTCAATGAGAATCTAAAATAAATTCTCAAGAAAATAGCAATCATTTAATCACATCAACCTGGGTCTCTATGTCAAGATTTAATTGACAAAGAAAAATGAAATAATAACAACAGATATTTTTAGGAGCAAGGAAGAAACAATCTAATGTTATAAGATGACAGAAAATGTGCTTCAGACATGGAATACAGTAGCAACAGTAATGAAATTCATAAAAGTGATTAATGTATTCTTACCTTCCATGTGAGCTGGACACATTATATGCATGATCATTCTTATTCCTCCCAGGAACCCCAAGAAACCAATTTTTATGCCTATTGTGAAATAAGGGGATTCCCCCAAATACACTGATATTTGTATGGATAAAGATATGCTTAAAATTGATGTGGGCAATATTTTGTTAAATGCAAAATAATGTGTTCTATGAGGGCTGGTTTGTAGCTTAGTTGTAGAGCACTTGCCTAGCACGTGTGAGGCACTGTGTTTGATTCTCAGCACTGCATATACATAAATAAAAAAAGGTCCATTGACCACTAAAAAATATTTTTAAAATTATTCCACAAGATGGTAGGAGATGATTGCTCTTTATAAAAAGAGAACCAATCAAAATTGGCAAAACTGCCATAATAAGAAAAAGCAGCCATGGAAGAAGACAGCAACAGGTATAAAAGGCAATTTATGGATATAAGGATGCACTCTCTGAACTTACAGGTGAGGTGATGATGAATATTCAATGTGACTGGCAGATTTGCTCATACAAAATCCATGAAGTCTCACATATCCCTCTTTCAAAACATGTCTACACATGTACAAGAGAGCTAGATGGCAAGGAGAAACCTTAGTGGAGCAGACTTCCAGTTCTTCCTTTGAGATTCAAAAGGTAAAAACAGAACCCATGAAAACAAAGAGCTGGCACAATTTGGAATTGCAAAGAGAGGGGAAAAGCTAACAAATTTCAAAATTGATTTAGCAACAACAGTAGTAAAATATTTCAGTGTGTAGCCCTTAGTTTTCCCTTTACCTGATAAATAACGTGTATTTGTTTTTCATGTGAAGTCCCTGCAGGAGAGAAGGGATTGTGAAATGTATGTCTCATGAACTGTTACTGTAAAGAAGGATTCCTGGGCAGAGCATTACTCTGATCTTTGTAATGAATAGAGAAACAGGCTCGAGTAGACTCCTTGATCAAAACAAAGGAGGAAAAGACCCCAGCTTCATGCATGTCCCTCCAGCCTAATACACAATTTTGTTTCTCCTTGATGGAGAAGCTCCTTGGATATGGTCCAATTATGTAGGAAACACTGTATGCCACCTCCTCATTCAGTCCAATCCAGCTGCACCTCCACTCCTGTCAGCAATGATCTGCACACTGCAGAGTCTGAGATAAACACACATTGAAACACATTCAATATATTGCAAGTTAGTTAGTCAAAGATGCAGACAGATATGGTGACTTTGAATTCTGGTCTGGCTTGGTGCTCCGGGGACCACAAGTATTATTTGTCAGCTTCCACTCTTGCTGAACCTTTCATACAATACCTACTGGGCTCTCAGACTCACCTGGATGGGGTCTCTGAGAAGAATCCCCCAGTAGAAGACTGGATTCCTCACAGGTTGATCGATGATGGAGAATGGAACTCTGTTCCCTGATAAGCTGGTCTGAAGGAGTGAAGCACTGGTACCTAGCCTAACTCAGGACTCAGAAGAAATGACCAGGTCCTGTTCAATTCAAGACTGTATCCACTGAGGGACATCAGAGGGTCTATTATATCTACCCACGTCTGCTCATTCGGTACATTACCTCCACTTACCTCAGTCCCTGAGCACCTGATTTCCCTGTGGGACACTGGTCAGAGCAGAAGGAACTTCTTTCTGTACATTCTATATACCCAAAACATCTGGTTAGAAATCCAATCTCCCTTGTTCCTTCTCCATGATGTCTCTTGCCTTCTAGAAATCTAACCTCCCTAGTACTTTTGACACATTCTTATTCATAATCTCCTCCAAATTCAGAGGTACCTGACTTTTAGTCTTTGGAAACCCAAAGCGCTGGCTTGTAGAGAGGACACATCTCCTGACGTCTTCAGAAAATGGCTACTCCCCCTTCATCGAGAGAGAAGACTGTATTCATTTGTATAAAACCATCGGAAGTTACCATAACCCTTACTTCCTCATGTTTTTTACAGAAGAGGTAAGAATGTTCATGCTTGGAACACAAGTTCACAATTGTCATTAATGAAAAGTTTGATAATGATAAAGGATATACTTAGATATAGTTTGTTCTGTTATACAGCACTGGGGCTGGGGTCCAGCAACAGTCAAGTGTAGGCTTTCTGAAGTCTTCTCCACCCTGAGCACCTCCACCCACCTCAGTTCTGATCTTAGGTGTCAGATGTGGACCCAACTGGCTTAGCTTCTACCTGAACAAGTTCACGCTTGCCCTCATCTATGCCCTTCATGAAAGGAAATCAAGCTCCTCATACAGAAACTTGATACATTTCCGCTTCTCCATGGAGCTTCTGAGTGAACTAAGTTGTAGGTTAAAGCTCACTGGACATGACCTGCTCAGAGCAGATACTCCACAGACAGCAGCCATGTGACCATCACCTTGCTCCTCATTGACTCAGGTCACTGTGACATCACAAGGTTTTCCTGGCATAGGAACAGAGTTCAGCATTGACCTGCTCCTGGGAGATGGGGAGTGGGGAGTGGTGTGGAGGGGATGTTGTTCCAGAACATAGATGGGCAGCTCTGATCCTGAGTTCACTACCCTGTGCTGTGTTGGAATCATGGGCACCATCTCTGACCCACTCATGAGGGCTCCAAGTAGCCACAGTAAGGGTTTTGGACGATTTCCATCTGTTTTACTATGGTCAACTCTTGAGAATGTCTCTAAAGAGGATGTTTCTTGGTTCATTGAAATTTTCATTATTTTCTCATCTGAGGGTGTGGATGCCTGGGAGCTGGGGGTTGCTGTTTCCTGCTCAGTTCTATAACATCCGTTGCTAGCCCAGGAAAAGATAAACATCCAGAATGCAAAGTAGGACTCCTACTGAAAATCTATTACCCTCACATCATCTTAATGTCAAAAACTGGTGAGTTGGGCACTGTTTGGAGTACTTGCTTTTGAACTCTAAGTAATTTCATCATCCAAATTGTGACCTACAGAAAGGAAAGGTAATTTTTAAAAGAGAAAAGTTGGACTTCATTAAAATTGTGTAAGATTGCTGGTGTGGTGGTGCCCATCTGTAATCCTAGTAGCTGAGGAGGCTGAGGCAGGAGTCTCACAGATTCAAAGCCAGCCTCTGCAACTTAATGAGGCCCAAAGCAAGTGAGCTATTGGAAGCCATGTATAAATTATGTTTTGTTTGAGGAAGCATAAGGCAGGGAGGCTACTTTTCTGGGAACTCCTCCGTGAAATTCCCCGGTTTGAGAAAGCCCAGATCATGCTGGGGCCCTGTCTTATCTCGCAGTCACAGGTTCAAACACAGCTGCCCAGTGTTGGTCATAAGCTGCCAAGTCCAAAACAGGCTGTTTCCCCAACTCTTACCCTGTTTTCCTAAAGAAGCTGCTTACTGCTTCCCTTTGGTGTGTTCCATTATAAATAGAGCATGTGTGAGCTTTTCTCTTTGTCATGATCAGATCCATTGAGTCTCTCCCTCCCCGTCTATGTCCCCTGCTTTTGAATATATGATTCTTGTCTTTGTCTTTACTTTTTAATATTTCTTATCTGGCTTTTATTTCCAGTCGAACCATGCCTCCAATTGTCACCCACTCCTTCCACACCCAGGACACAGGCATAATCCTGTTTGAAAATAAAAAAAATAAAAAGTACTCAGGAATGTGTTTCAGGGATTAAGTCACCCTGGGTTTTATCTCTGGTACCAAAAGCATTTTATAAAAATTGCTTATCAAAGGATAGAATGAATAAGTGTAAAGGGAAGGTACTGATTAGAAACGAACACATGAACATCCAACAAAGAATTTAATTTGTCGTACAAATTTAAAGAAAAAGATTCAAAATGCTCTTGATTGAAGACACCCTTTGTTACAGAATATTTATAAATTGTCAATAAGCACAATAGGCAAAGCAGCTCTATTTCAGTCCAGCCATGGAGACTGTGTCCAAACTATGAAGCACCCTGTTCCATCACCCTTGGTGATGCTTATCCAGGCACAGGGTCAGTAGTACTGTCACCATGAGGTCAGCAGCCTGCACAGACGTGCTCTCAGGACTCTCATGACCCTGTTCCTCAGGTTCTAGATGAAGGGGTTCAACATGGCAGTGACCAGGGCATACAGGATTGGGCAAACACCCCTGTCCAGGAGTCATGTGTCCACGTGGAGCTGAGCTGGACCCCCAGGCTGGTTCTGTAGAACAGGGGTAAACCAAGAGGTGGAACCACGGGTGGAAAAGACTTTATACTTCCCTCCTGCTGTTGAGACTGCCATGCACAAAAGACACAATTTAGAATAAGAGAGGGAAAAAGCCCACAATGCCTGTAACCATGTCCACCATGAACCTACTGATGAAGGTATCAGAGCAGCAAAGCTTGAGGACCTCAGGGTTTCACAGACATAGAGTGGGATTTCCACCTCTGTGCAGAAAGAAATCCTCTCTCCACTTCAGCTCTCAGGAAGGGCTCTCAGATTGCTCATGACCAGTTCAGGAGGAGTAACTGGGCACACAGCCTGGGGCTCATGAGGATGGTGTAGTTTAGGGTCAGCAGATGGTCCCAAAGCAGTCACAGGCCATCACAGAAATAAGTTGTCCAAGAGTCCAAAAACTGTGAAAAATCCGATCTGGGAGCTGCAGCCTGCATAGGTAATGGCCTTGCTAATAGAATGTTTGAATTAATGTCCTATGCTTTTTAGTTTGAGGTCGTTCCTTCTATCCTTTGTTTCTCTACTGTTTTGAACATGATTGAATGCTGGGTATTACCAAAGGCCTTTCCTGCATCTATTGAGATGATCATATGATTTTTGTCCTTAATTCTGTCAAATGTCTATTGAGCACCAGTGTACAGGAAAATAGTCCCTGCACTCATTGTGTTTCTACCCTTTTATGGGCTGAATATTTCTGTCCTCTAAATTTTTTTGTTGAGATCCTAGCTCCCTGTGGACCCAGTTGGGCAGATCATTTAGCCATTCTGAGTCTCACTTGTATAAATGTAGAATGAGGTTCCTAACAGTAGAGAAGACAAAGAAGGGACTTTTATCATCTTAGTACAGTGACACATGCATACCCATGTCTACAGCAGCACGATTCACAGTAGCCAAACTATGGAATCAGCCTAGTTGTCCATTAATGGATGATTGGATAAAGAAAATGTGTTATACATGCACAATGGAATTTTATTCAGCCATAGAAAAGAAAACAAAATTATACCATTTGCAGGAAAATAGATGAAACTAGAGTTCATCATGCTAAGTGAAATAAGTCAAACTCAGAAGGTCAAAATATGTTTTCTCTCATATGCATAAGTTGGGAAAAAGAAAAGGAAAGTTGGATCTCGTAAAAACAAAAGGGAGAACAGGAGAAAGTGTGGACAGTGAGGGGGTTGGGGGAACTGTGAGGAATGATGTTGGTCAAACCATATTGTTATATGGTGGGTGGGCGCAAATATGTATGCTATCATTATTTACAACTATAATACACCAATGAAATATGAGAACAAGAATGGACTTTTATAACAAGAGAATTCTGAAAAGTCAGTAATCTCAAGGAAAGGTGCACAAAAAGATCTAAATGTATTTCTGAATTGTTTACTGGTGAGTGGTTTATAAATGCAAGACTCAGTGGCAATTCTTAACTTCTGTTGTCAAAATGATTTTTAAAATTTATTTTGTAAAAGCTGCATGAACCCAAGTGTACTAGGGCTCATGATTATGTATCAAGGGACCATAGCTCCCTCATTAAGGAGAGGAATAGTAAATTTTCTAGAGATGCCAGGGGTTTGTCCCGAGCAAAAGCGAAAGCTTTTGGGACCCAGGGGAACTGCTCCAGGCAGGATCATGCATTTTAGACCTTGGTCAAAACTTTCAGTCAGCATTGGGATTTGTGTTAAGATTTGATCTTTGTGTTAAGGTTAGAAGGGTTCATGGAGGAGAAATAAGACTCATTCCCTGGTCCCTAGGGAACAGAGGATCATCAAGATCAAATCCCCTTTGGTGCAGAGCAAGGTCTCACTGGGAACCATGTCTCAGACTTGGAATAAGAAGAGGGAAAGTGTCCAATGAGCAGACACACAGGGCTGAAGCTACTCCCTGCTGGTGTCCTCTGTGAACTCTGCATTGATTTAGATGGGCCTTGGCTGCACCCCAACATAACTTCAGTCTGCATCATCAAAGAGAGGAATTTGGACGTCACATTGAGACCTTCCATTCTGAAGACCCATCTGGGTAAGTCTGAGGGCCAGGTGGGTGCTGCAGGAAAACTTTTCAGAGTCATGAACATTTACATAAGGTCACCTCAGAGTCAACCCAGCCTCACCCAGTGTTAAGAGGTTGTGGTGGTTAATTGTTGGTCTGCTTGATTAATTATTTGATGTGTTTATTTAACAGGCAAAAAAAAAATAGGAAGGGAAAAGTATGGAACACTGGCCTCAGCAGTGCATGGGTCATGCTGACCATGGAATGACCTGGAATCTCAGCTGGAGTTGGAAGTGAGAAGCTTGAAGCCTTTTCCAAGTAAGAACTTGTCCAAGGACATTTACAATTAATTTGGTGGAAATCAGAATTACAGCATTGTCTGTGGAGGGATGGATGTAGAGAGGGGAGGGCAGTTTTGTTTCTGATGGAGCACCATTTTGGTTGGCTTATTATTTTTATATATCCATTTGTCTGTTGCTCTGAACATTTCAATGGTTTTGTTTTCCAATTTGTTATATCTCTACTGACTTTTGGAGTGAAAATTTAGCCAATTAAATATCTCATTTTGAGCCAAGTATGGTGACTCATGTTCATAATCCCAGCCACTCAGGAGGCTGAGGCAGGAGGATGCCAAGATCAATGCCCTGTCTCAAAACAAAAAAAATAAAAATGACTGGGAATGTAGTGCAGTAGTAAAGTGCCCCTGGGTTCAATCTTAAGTATTCCCCACAAAAAGTATCTAATTTTATTCAGTGAAATATGTCTAAGTTTTTACTTCTGGGGTTCTTGCCTTATTTAACATATTTTTTCAGCTGTGAACTTTATACATAATTTTCCTGATTGCCTCTAAAGTGTATTTATTACTTGATACTGTGGTCTTCACTTCCTCTGAATTTTTGTAAGGAATGTGAATTAGGAAACCAACTCAATTTTCCTAAAGATAGCCAGTGAATCACATCCTTGTCTTGGTTTCTGTGTTCACATGCACCGAGGCAGAATTTCTGATCCATCCACCAAATGAGCTTCTCCCTGTGCCACACATTCAAGGAGCATTATGTGTTATGCCCCTTTATGCCCAGGTTTGTGCCAACTTAGTTATTAGTTCATCATGACGGCATAGAAGTGTTGATATTATGCATCTTCTTTTATTTAGTGCTTGATGCTGTGTTCAGTTTTGCTAGTGCATTTGTTTTGAGGTCACTCAGCTCAACCTGCTTCTACTTCCCCACTACTCTTTCTTGGGTCACTTCTCTCTGGTTTTATCCTATGGAATGGGCACACATCCACACACTGCTGTGAGACAGAAAGGTGAGTGAAGCAGCTGAAGTCTGCCCTCTTGGATCCTGTTCCATGCTTACAAAGACAGTCGGTTCCTGGAAATAGCTGTGTATGTGCTGTGCTGTGTAGGGATGAGTCACAGGCAGGATTGTATTCAGTGTAAAATGGTGAGCGTCGTGACGTGTACAGGATTTTATAGAAAATTGCCTTGGCATCTTGGCAGAAGACCACAACCAGGACTAGAGTGTGCCCGTTGGATTTGTTGAAAGAGTTCACAACAGAAAGCCCAAGAATAACCCACATAGTAAATGTCACCAGAAAATGGGGGGAAGTCCTGCCTCTGCTGCTGGCCATACAGTGACCTGTTGGTATTAAGTTTTCTGTGTCTTGCTTATTTCACAGAATGAGGAATATCAACTGGTTTGCACTGTGGAAGCTAAAAAGTTGATCCAGAAAAGCATGAACTAGATGGGGAATACTAAGAAGTAATAATGGGGAAATTCCAATTAACAGGTATAACATTATAGTCACACCACAGGAATAAAGTTTGGAATCTATTGCACAGGTGGTGCCTACAGTTGGCAGTAATGTTCATTTCAGAATAAATGGAAAGGAGGATTTTAATCATTCTCAGTATGACCAAATAATAAATATTTGAGGTGATCGATATCCAATTACCCCAATTTGATTATTATGGAATATATATATGTAGAGAAACTTCATGACATACCACATAAGGTTGTGCAATCATTATGTGTCAGTCAACAATGCAATAAATCATCAAAAAACCAATCATTGAAATCAATGTCGAATGTCACAGAAACAAATTCTCTTCTAATATTTAAAATGCAAATACCCATATTTTATTGCTTTTTTATATTTAGCATTTTGAATTTCTGCTGCATTATTCCCCTCACACTGTTTTACTTGCATGAATATTCTGCCTGTAAATGCCTTGGACCAAATAGTTATTATTATTTCCTTTGACTTTGAGGAATTGGCCTTGCTGTTTTGTGCATCTTTCCTAGTCCACCAGGGGTGTGATTGTAGTTGGAGGCTGCCAGAAACAGGGAGTGTTTTCTTCCATACACTCTCTTGGGTACTGAACTCATTGGGATTTTCCCCCTCAAGTCTTTTAATTTTTCGCTATTTGAGCAGATTTCTCATATTACTTTAAATACAGGGTAGAAAATGGCTATGCCAAAAGGATCGTGCAGGTTACGTGTATATGGGAGACATTCAAACTGGAATTTCTGGGTACCAGTCTTTTCTTGTCACCGTTTCCTTTTCTGAGTGTTTTTGTTGGTGCATTGTAGTTATGCATAGTTTCGGGGTCTTTTGGTTCATTTTGACATAGTCACACATGCATGAATGTAATTTGCTCCATTCCAGGCCCCAGCACTTCCTGTGTCCTGCCCCATTCCCCTGTCTCTATCCTACTGATCTTCCTTCTGTCAACTTATTGTTCTTTCTTATTTATTATTTTGATTCATTGTACACAAATGGGGTACAACTGTTGTTTCTCTGGTTGTTCACAAAGTAGTTGGTGCTTTATGGATATACATAAAGGTGGAGCTGGGTACCATCTTGTACCCACTTTGCAGAATGATGCATTGATGCAGACAGCTTGCCTGGCGTCCATTCCTTTGAATAGTGAGACTGGGTATGAGAGGCACAGACCCAGGAGAGCAGGACTTCTGGTGTGTTTTGGGGATTGTGTGTTTGTGTGCACCTGCCTATAAAGGTGAGAGCAGGTTTCAGAAAAGGGGACCCTGGATTCAACATATTCCAAAAGGTAACATGTACCACAGAGGTCAGGACTTCAGGCAGCAGATGGTAATAAACTGTGATTACATTTCAGTCCACACAGTCACCTTGTCAGCCAGCTTCATGAAAGGCCCTGCAGGAGACCTGGACAAAGTCTCTTTGGGTCGTGAACCTTCAGCAAGATCGAGGCTGCTTTGTTGTTCATTCTTGTCTGATACCAGCTCAGGTCTGCCTCTCTTTGCTCTTGTGGACTTTGACCATCTTAAGCAGACACCTTCCTCAGTGACTTTGCACTGTCCATTCCTCCAGTCAGCCACAGGCTTCTGCAGACAGTGGCTCCCACCCTGTCTTCCTGGAGGTCTCTTTCCAAATGTCACTTACTGGCCTGTCTGGCCTGGACACCCAGTACAAAATGAGACCCCCACTCTACCTTCTCCTTCACAGCAGTTTCTTTCTTTCATAGTAATGTAGCATTGCACTTGCCACACAATCATTTACTTACCTCCTTGGGTTTGCTTGTGTTACTTCTCCATCATCAGATGTTAGGAATACTTGCTTACTGAACCCTGATCCATGATGGCCTAGAGAGTCCCAGGAACGTGGTCATCCCTGAATTAATTTCCTTTAATGCATGAAATAAATACAAATTATTGTATAGATAATCTACTGGGGAAAGGATGAGGGTGAGACTGGGATTCCAAGTCAGAGATGGTAAAGGATCCCCTAAAGGGAGCAGAGTCATACAGAAACACAGGAATTGTGTCTGTAATGTGAAATGGAAATGAAAGAACATGTGCAAGTTAATCTGTGAAATTATACCACCTTCTTCTCACTTTCATTTCAGTTACAAGAACCACATCGGGACAAGAGAATCAGACATGGATTTTAGAATTCCATCTTCTGGGAATTCCAGAGGACTCCAGAATGCAGCCTTATTCTTTGGGCTCTTCCTTCTCCATGTACCTGTTCACTATGCTGGGGTATCTGCTCATTATCCTGGCCACCGTCTCAGACTCCCACCTGCAAACACCTGTGTACATCTTCCTCTCCAACCTGTCCTTTACGGACATCTGCTTCACCTCCACCACTGTCCCAAAGATGCTGGTGAATATCCAGACAAGGAACAAGGTCATAACATATGAGGGATGCATCCTGCCAATATATTTTTTCATACTTTTTGGAGTTTTGGACAATTTCCTTCTGACTGTGATGGCCTGTGATCGCTTTATAGCTATGTGTCACTCTCTGCACTACAGAGTCATCAAGAACCACTGACTCTGTGTGTTACTGTGTTGGCATCCTGGATCACAGTGCCTTAAATACCATGTGGCAAAGCTTAATGGTGTTGTGGCTGTCCTTCACAGACATTGAAATCCCCCACTTTTTCTGTCAATCAGGTGGTCCAACTTGCCTGTTCTGACACCTTCCTTAATGACATGGTGATGTATATTGTATCTGTGTTGCTGGGAGGTGACCCCCTTGCTGGCATCCTTTACTCCTACTCCAAGATAGTGTCTCCATCCATAAAATCTCATCAACTTAGGGCAAGTACAAAGCCTTCTCCACCTGTGCATCTCACCTCTCCATGGTCTCCTTATTGTATTGCACTGGCCTTCATGTGCACATTAGTTCTGCTGCAGCCCATGGCCCAACTCCAATGCCACATCCTCAGTGATGCACAGTGTGGTCACCCCATGTTGAACCCCTTCATCTACAGTCTGAGGAATAAGGATGTAAAGAGAGCCCTGAGAAGGCTCTTTGGAGGGAAACTGTAGCAGGTTCAGAAGCCCATGCCCCTGACTGCAGGCAGCAAGCGTCAGAGCCAGAGTTGGGATTTCTGATGAGATTGGGCATGTGAAGCTTCCTCCTCCTATTGATTTCCTGCAATTTCACTCCTCTGAGTTCAACCTCTCTCTACCACTAACAACCCACTTCATTCAGTCTCCCACTTTCCATGATCTCAACAGCTGTTCACTTTGTCTATTTTCTAAATTCTTCCAAACTTTGAACAAGAAACCTTTGGAAATTCCCATTTATGTCATAGGAGGGAAAGAATTTCTTATAAATCATTTCTTCCCTCTTGAATTACATTACATCAATGAATGATTCTTTGGTTTAACTGAAAAAATATTCCTGAGTTTGACTATGTGTATGTAGAAGTACAGCACTGGGCCCCTGAGGTGGATTTTGTAGTTTGTGGTAGATGGAAATATGTCACTGAAAGGCTTCTCCTTTGGTTTATCATTTCTCTATGTCAATGCTTTAACTGCTTCGCTTGGTAATCTGGACTTTAGTATAATGGAGTTGACTGTGACAGGTTACTGGGGTCATAAAATTAAATTTACAAATGTAAAGTCATCATATTCTAATATTTTTTGAAGTAGAATCTAGACATCATTTGGAGATCATCATTCTGCCTACTACAAGTTCTTTTCACAGTGATATTGGTTGTGTTCCGAGAGCCCTTGTATGGAATAATTGGCTGGACATGGTGGAGCACAACATTAAGCCAAGAGCTTGGAGGCTTAAGCTGCAGGATGGTTATTGTGAAGCCAGCCTTGCAAGTTAGGAAAACCCAGGTAAATAAATGAATAAATAAATGAATAAATAAATAAATAAATAAATGATCAGAGCACATAGCCCAGTGGTGGGTCAACTCCGGGATCAATCTCCAGTATGATGAAATGATAATAACCATAGCAACAAGAGCAACAATAATACACAGAAATCATTACATTCTTTAGAGTGAGTGCACACAGAATCTTTCAAAACTACACAAAAATAATGACATACAAAGACAATTTGCAGAGAAGAGCTAAAACTACCTACACCAGACTCTCACAGAGTTTCACAGATTCGCTCCTCAGAGAGAGGTCCCCAGAAAAGGACCTGCAGTATCAGGACCACCTTTATCAAATAAGAATGCAGACTTTCTGACACCATAGTAGACCTATGGTCTCAGTATTTGCTTCTGTACTTGACTTTTGGTAATTCTTCTGCTAATAAATGTTGTCTAGAATTGGATTTGATCACTTCTTCACTGTTGACATTTAGGGCTAGGGTAATTATTTGTGTAGGGAGCTGATGTGCAGTGCAGTAGATGGCTAGTACGAATGTTCAAACATTGCTAAATACATTGTTGAATATATGGAAAATATATGTAAGTGAAAACCAAAGGTCCATATACTTGAAGTGGAAGCATCGTGCCAGGAGTCAAATGAAGGTGTCAACGCTCCTTACAGTATAGCATTTGTCACCCCATTTTTTGACATGGAGATGGAGGTCACAGTAGTATCACTCTGTAAAATCAAATTCATAGAATAGAAGTTAAGAAAAATGAAGTTTCCCAGTTCCTATCCGGTATTAGGCTCCGGTTATGATGCATGAAGTGAACCAATCACATCGCATTCTAATAAATATTTTTAAGTTAAGTTTGAATGGGAGCTCTTAACTGGTCTTAAAAGTATAACTTAATGACAATTTGAGAAAGGACCAGGAAGAGAAGAAGTGTAATGCCCATAGTTTAGACAAAGGGAACACAGTGCTCACCCTTGTTAAAGAGGAGTGACTTTTCTGGGGTATTGGTGCTTTTTGCTCAGCACAGGTTCATGCCTAGAGAGACGTGAGCTCCAGTCAAGATGAGCTCATTAGTGTCAGACTTGGAAACACTTTCAGTCAAATGGGAGAAGATGTGCCAGGAGGCTGGACCTCTGGAAGACAAGTGGATCCATGGGGGAATAATAAAAACTAGGTTTACTTGACTATAAATGGTTCTCTTGGGAATAGAGAATCAGCAGGAAAATTATCCTGTCTTTCCAGGCCAGTATCCCTCAGGGGAATAAGAGGGAAATGAGTCTAATGAGCTGATATATGGAACTGTGACACTGCCGTGCTGTGGTCCCCCAGTGCACAGCCTTGTGATGGACAGGATGTGGTATGTCCTTTGAGCTCTTTGTTCTGCCTAGGAGCCCAGCACTTGACTCCTTCCTGCTGTGTTTTCTGGGGACAGAGACTCAGTCACCATCAAGCCCACCCAGGCAGGACCTTGCACTTCCACAGAGAGATCTTCTTCCCAGAGCTGGTCTCCAGGTGAGTCTGAGAGCTCAGTGGACACTGCAGGAGGGCATCAGAGGGAATGGAACCCAGAATTCTTTATCTGAGGTCAGTGGAGAGCCAGGCCAACCTAGCACAGAGCAGGGCTGCTGTGGCTGCTCACTGTCCTGATTGAGGATTTACTCACAAGGCTGCATTGATTCATGACACTTGGCTGAGAAGTGAACATTGCTTTGATTAACACAGGGTTCACTGCTGGCCATGAAATGGAGCTAACAGAGGCTGAAGAGAAGATGGGAGGGAGTCGTCCAGTGCTCCCAGAGAAAGAGCAGAGGTCCGAGGATCTCTGCAATTAAGGGAGTAGAGGAATAGGGATTCACTGCGGATGGTAAAACAGTGAAATTAGGGTGTATTTTGATGTGTGTGTACTTATGATGAAAAATATTTGATTACATTTATGTACCATCTACAAAATTCTGAGGAAGGATCTTGCAAATTCATATTATTATATATGTCCACAGGACACATATTGTTTAAAAATTTTTCATTTGTTCTAATTAGTTTTACATGACAGTAGAATGGATTTATACATTTTCATACATCATACATAATGAATAATAATCTCTCCATTTTCTGATTATATATATTGTAGGATCACATTGTTCAGGCCGTCATATATGTACATGATATATTAATATTTGTTTCACTCTACTATCTTTCCTTCCCCCAAACCACTTCCCCTCCCTTCACTCCCCTCTACCTAATATAATGTAACTATTCTTCCCTATCCCCCACCATCATTGCGAATTAGCAGCAGAATATCATTGGTTTTCGTTTTTTTTTTTTTTTTTTGGTTTGGCTTCAGAATTACTAAACTATGGAACTAGATGCTCTTAAACAAACAGGTGAAAGGATAACGAAAGGGTTATCTATGTATACACACACACACACATGAAGGGACGTACATTTTAACGTGTTAATATTGTCTCATTAAAAAGCAATTTAGCAGTTGGATAGAGATACACCTAGGAGACTTTGGAATGAATGGTTTATGTATCTGAGCCTGTGTCTGTGAGTTTTTTGAGCACTTACTTCTTATTACAGAGGGTCTATGCCAGTTTCACTGTTGTAACTGGGAGATTTTATCCCCAACCCATTTTCCAATGCATTTATTAAGAGATTGGTGAAGTTTCATTTTCCTTTGCAGACTGAGGGAGCTTGCTTAGCATCAACAAAGTCTTGGGTTTGAGACTCAACTCTGCCAACGGAAATGAAAAAAAAAACATATGAATAAATTGCCAAATGAAATTGTAAGACAAAAATAAAATCCATAAACTCATTGCATTAAAGAAAAAAGCAGTATACTTATATTAATTTAATCAATGATGTCATTCTCTATTCTGTAAGTTATCAGTCTCTTTTAAAGCTTTTCTTTGTGTAGTATGTGTACATACATGCTCCCATAATTTCTATGCAAATGCATGAAAAATTCCCCTGCACTCCTCACTGTTCTCTCATTTGGTGCACTGTTCTATCCTTAAGGTCCATCCACCTTCTCACTCTAATTCTTGTGGACTTTCTGCAGATGACCAGCTCAGTGCAGTTTAGGTATTTCTAAGGATGCACAGCATTTCATAATGAGGCTGTGCTACTCGAACTTTCCTTGCCTTTCATATTGGTTCTCACTAATTCAATATTATATCAATGTTTCAAAAAATACGTTGCTATTGTGAAGTTCAAACAAGTGATTCTCAACCAGAAGGGATGCTCCTCCCCTGACACAGAGCAAATTTCACAGACATTTTCAGCCCTCACTCAGTGGAGGGGTCATGAGAGCTCAGGGGTGTTGCTGACCCTCCCACAATGCACAGGCCAGCACCCGCCTCAGAGAATTAACTTGTCCCAGAATGTCAATATTCAGGAGATCAAGAGACCTTGAGTTAAGGAATTTCTATCCTTTTGGTATTTGTAGCTGACTTCAGATTATCTCCCTCATATGTGGTCCAGAGTCACATCTGTTCTACCTAATTTTGAGAGCACTCTTTGTCCTATCTGGTTAAAAATTCTAACCACAACCGATGAAACAGCTCTTCAGGAGCTTTTCTTAAGGATGGAGGTTGTGGATAAAATATTTCTTGCTGTTTCCTTAAACTATTACTGAGCTTGAGCAAATATTTTGGTGTTCCTTTACTGTTATTTGCCTTTTTTCTACCAGGATTGGTATTTTGAGTGATTTTTATGAATTATTGTTTCTCCATTGACTTCTCAGGTGGTACTTTTGACCATGAAAATTTTTCATATATTGTTTTTACTGGTACCTATCTGTCTTCATACATCTGAGTTTCTTGAATTACTAGGTTCTTGCAGACTTAGATTTTTATATAATTTGTAGATATTCACCTAAAATCAGTGGTGTGTTTTTACACATAGGTCTTATCTTCTCTGGTTACTGTTAACTTAAGTGAGGTAGGGGGCCAACTTCATTTTCTTCCAGGCAGACATTTATGCGAGCATTTATTCCACAATCTAATCTTCTACCAAATTGAAATGAAACTTTGTCATATATAAAATGTCCACATAAACTCAGACTAAATTCTTTATTCATTCAACAAATGATAGCTGAGAATTTATTAATTTCAGGTTATCATAGGAACATTATATGTTATATTCTGATATGCCAAAGCTTTTGTTGATTTAATTACTAATTCATGTTGATGTCTTGGACTTGCTCCTATTACTCTTGTTCCAGGTAGTTTTGGGTTTTGCATTGCAAAGGATGGAACCAGAGCCTTGGTCATGCTGACAAGTGCTCTGCTACTGAGCCACAGTGCCACCGGGTTTCTGCTAGCTTTTGAGGCTCCATTCAGCTTGTTGAATACAGTTGTTTGGGAGTAGTCCCATGGAACCTGGTTGCATTCTCATGAAGTTTTTGAGTTACACAACTTACTACTTTCTTACATTTTTCTCTAGTAATTGCAGATAGACTACTGCATCTTTGTGAAAATAGGAAGGTGAACAGAACCCATGAATTCTTTGCTCACCTGGTTTGGGTTTTACAAGGTCATAGACTGAGTACTGTGAAATGCATGTGTTGTAACAAAAGGCCCCAGTAATAGGAAGGAAGAAAAGGGACAGTACTGTCATGACATGTGTGGTTTAGCAAAGAATGACTGGAGAGACCTCTGCTTGTTGGATGAAGACCAGAACCAGGGTCAGAGTGCACCCGGGGGCTTTCTTAAGGAAAAAAGAAATTAAAATCCAAAGTCCAAGTGTGAGGAAGAGGACTCCTCAGTCACCATAGCAGTACCCATTGGTCAAGGAGGTCTGGAAGAGGCACAGGAAAAGCAAGAGTTTCTGCTTCTTAGAAACAAGACGAGATTTTCTTGTACTTTAAGGATCCTTCTGTGAATTGTTAGTTTATTCTCCTTAATCACTTTATCTTTGAGTCCTTTCTGTATCACTTGGAAATCATAAAGACATTGGTATTTCTGACTTTGGATGTGTTTATTTCTGCCCCTGTCTTATTTTTGCAGGGTGCCCAGGAGACAGACCCTGGGCTGGAACACACCCAGAACCAAGGGAGTGGTTTCTTCCTCCTGGTTTCTTGGGGACCATCTGGGTTTATTACCTCACTCCCCCACTCATGTGTCCATTTCATTCCACTATTTTTCTCCTTATTGACATTTTTCCATGTATGTGTTTCTTTAAACGCAGAGTGTAATCTAGCATTTACCGTGGCAGTATTGGCTGCATGCTTATGTGTCCATGAGAGGCTTACAAAATGGGGGTTCTGGCTGCCATTTCTGCATTAGGGGAAAGATAATTTAATCTGTCCAGCATGCATTGTATACACTAGGAGTCTAACAGTGTGGTGTGAAGATCAGAGGCCACAGTGGTGACAGTGTGTTGTGTGTGCATGTGTGTCGTCCTCAGGGCAGGGCTCTGGGACTCAGAAATTCCAAGGTGATGGTCAGTATGTAGATCAACTGAACAATAAAGGGTAGTATGTAGCATGTCCATTTCCATTCAATGGATGCTGGGAAGGAAGTTAATAATATGTGAAGGTGTAGTGGGGAGGAAGGCCTCCCTGTCTCAGGCAGATTCAGCTGCAGCAGGGAGGCCACCTCTTTCCTCAGCATCCTCTGACACCATCTCTGATCACTCTCCCTCTTCCTCATTGACCACTTCACACTGGCTGCTTGATGCCCTTGTGTTTCCTATACATTCTTCTGCCTCAGGGTTTTTGCACTGGGAATTCCTTCTGCCAGGTAGAAATGCCTGCTGGCCTGCTGGCTCCTGCTGGACCTCCTGAGAACTCTATTCAATTGTCATATTCTCTACTGAGCTTCTGGTCACATATTAAAAACAGCCCTGGAGCTGGGGGTGTGAGTCAGTGCGAGAGCCCTAGAGCACCTGCTTAGCATATACAAGGTCCTGGGTGAAATCCCCAGCAACACACACACACACACACACACACACACACACACACAAACACACACACACTCACACACACACACACACAAATACAACCTCTTTTCTGCTGTCTACATTATACCACCTTTTGTTTTTATAAGTGTTTCATCATCCTGCATGCTATATGATTATTTCTTTTTACAGTAGCTTTATTAAGTTACAATTAATTTTCAAAGAACCACACATATTTGTTGTGTATTATTCAGTAACTCGTCACATAGGATAATATATATGATAAATCATTTGCACAAAAAAGTAACATACCTATAATTTACCCCTGTGCATATGTTCTTTGCCCATCACTGGGATGTAGGAGCTGTGGTTGTTAAGGTCTGGATGGTACCTGGAATGAGGTCAGCAACCCACAAGTACTCTTCAATGGTAAGAATTATTTTCTCATTATTAGAGTGCAATGCATGAACTCTTGGGGAAAGGCTTAGAGTGAGACAGAAATTTCTCATGAATATTGGCACTACGGATTCCCTAGGATGACCAGACCCATAATACCACAGAAGTTAATTTATTTAAGGAAAAATAGAAATTGTGACATTTCAACCATATTGGTAGTGGCCATGTGTGCAAAAAGCAGTATTGTTATTTTTCTCTTTTCAGTAGTAACATCCACATCATGGAACCAGGAAACAATACAAGAATTTCAGAATTCCTCCTTCTGGGATTCTCAGAGGACCCAGCACTGCAGCCCCTCATCTTTGGGCTTTTCCTCTCCATCTACCTGGTCGCTGTGCTGGGGAACCTGCTCATCATCCTGGCCACAATCTCAGACTCCCACTTGCACACGCCCATGTACTTCTTCCTCTCCAACCTGTCCTTTGTGGACATCTGTTTGGTGTCCACCATCATCCCAAAGATGCTGGTAAACATCAAGACGCAGAACAAGGCCATTACCTACGGAGGCTGCATCACCCAGATGTGCTTTTTCTGGGTTTTTGTAGAGTTGGACAGCTTCCTCCTGGGTGTGATGGCCTACGACAGGTTTGTGGCCATCTGTCACCCACTGCACTACTCTGTCATCATGAATCCTAAGCTCTGTGGTTTGCTGGTTCTGGTGTGCTGGATTCTGAGTGTCCTGCATGCCCTGCTACAAAGCTTAATGGTGTTGCGACTGACCTTCTGCACACATTTAGAAATCTCCCACTTTTTCTGTGAACTCAACGAGGTGGTTCAACTTGCCTGTTCTGACACCTTCCTTAATGACCTGGTAGCATATTTTGCACTTGTGCTTATGGCTGTTTGTCCCTTTACTGGCATCCTTTACTCCTACTCCAAGATAGTGTCCTCAATCCGTGCAATCTCATCAGCTCGGGGCAAGTACAAAGCCTTCTCCACCTGTGTGTCTCACGTCTGCGTGGTCTCCTTGTTTTATAGCACAGGCTTTGGTGTGTACCTCAGTTCTGTGGCAACCCACGGCTCACACTCCAGTTCAACAGCCTCAGTGATGTACACTGTGGTCACGCCCTTGCTGAACCCCTTCTTGTACAGTCTGAGGAATAAAGATGTAAGGAGAGCCCTGAAAAGTCTCTTTGGAGGCAAAATATAAAATGATCCATTCTCTCTAGAAGCACATGCCCAGGAAGCAGAGCCCCAGGGCCACAGTTGGGGATCTTTGATAAGATGGTAGGTGTACAACTCTCTCCTCCTGTTTGCTTTCTGGAGTTTTCATCCCTTCATCCCAACCGGTCTGTACCTCCAACCTTCTTTATTAAGATTTGTGCTCTGATATCCACTAGATTTTAGCACTTAGGTTGTGTGATTCTCCACAATTATTCCAAATAATGTTTGGAAATATTTGGAAATTACCATTATGTCACAAACCATCAAGAATTTTTAAAGAATAATTAATTCATCCATGACATATTTTATTGAGTAATATTTCTTTCATATTACTGTGAAAATTGCCATGAGTTTTAACATGCCCAGGAAAGAAAAGTAGATTTGATGACTGAGGCAATTAATGAAATTCCTAGTCAAGGTAAATGTGAGGTCACTTTTCCTCTTTGAACATCATGATCTTGACTCCTCTTCTTGATAATGTAGAATTTAGCGTACTAGTGCTATTAAGAACTGGTCACAGGCTGGGATGTTAGCTCAGTGGTAGAGCACTTGCCCTGCAAGAGTGAGGACTGGGCTCCACCCTCAGCAACCCATTACAAAAAAATCAAAACCCAAAAAGTGGTCACTGTGGTTTACAATAATAATTCATTTAATTTTTGACTGACACTATATTTTATATATTGATGAGCTGCATATTTATGCATTATAGTTTTAGTGTATTTTAGTGATACATAAAATTGGGGATAATTTTAGCATAATCATACAGGTATGGAATATAATTTGCTCCATTTTGGTCTCTAGTATTTCCCCTTAATCTCATATCCTCCCTCCCTTTTTTCCCTGGAAGAAATTTCACTGGTTTTCTTTCTATTTATTTATAGATGTTTAAAAATTAGGTTAATATGAAATTGACCAAACTATGCTATGGATATACTACAGTGAATTTCACCTTTATATATATCTGTAGTGCAACATATTTTGATCCATGTATACATGAGGCAAGGATCCACTCAGGATAGTTGGTATATTCATTTCCTTAAACACCAGTCATTTCTTTAAGGTGAGTACATTCCAAATCCTCTCTTCTAAGATTTCTGAGATATACTAATGCATTATTATTAGCTACATCCCCCCACTGTGCCATAGAACCACAGGACATTCTGCTCCTGCCCAGCTTCGACTTTGCTCTCATATGTAGGGTCCTGCTTCTATGGCAGCTCAGTGTCCATGACACCTATCCAAGTCTTGGGCTGGACAGGCCCCCCAGAGGTGTCTACTCACCATTTTTTCTGGGTGGATACTTTTGTACTCTAGATAACATATTAAAGTGATAACAGTGTATGAATGATAAATAGATCATGGTTCTTAGGTTTCAGGCACCAGGAGAGGAGGAGTGAACCTGCCTATTATAGGGTGATAGTAGCGACCTGGCTAATGGAACCCTTTCTGCCTTTTGATGTTATCAGTGTTAATATCACAGGTGTGATAAGGCACTCTAGTTTTGTGAGATGCTACAATTTGTGAAAATGAGGAAAGGGTGCCTGGGTCACTCTGTGTCATTTCTGGCATATGTATGCTCATCTGCAATTATCCCCATGCAAAAATTTAATTAAAAGTTGTAAATGAAAAAAGTTAATGATACAGGAATAAGTATTTCTCTAGGACCAGAAATGCGGACATCTTTCCTTTTTCTCCTTGGGTTCATATTTCTTTCCTACTGCCCCCACCTATTTTCCACAATCTTATGCTATCATGTGTCTCAAGCTTAAAAATCACCTTAATATATGTTCTGAAAATAAAACCATAAAAATCAAAATTGAGTGTTATTCTTGTACACTGTGTCTTTGTTATTCTGGACAATGTGGACCAGTGAGTGTACAGGATTCTGTGATGGAGACCCTTTTCACATAGTGTAAAGCTATTTGATAAGGAAATAAACAGCATTGGGACTAAGAGTATCTGACTCCTAAAACTCTGCCATCATTGTCTTGTGTGCTTCAGGGGGTGAAGGGCAATGTAGTGCTTGTGGGAACTGGTAGGTAGGCTGCAGAGTAGGGGAAGCTCTCCAAGTCCTCCCACGAGGACCACCCACTCACTCTCCAGGCCTCAGATCAGATGAAAAATGAAATTCTCTCCTTTGCATCTCTATCAAGACTAAATCTTAGCCATAGTTAAGTTATTTTATAGCATTGGTCATTTTTCTTTCTGTAGGTTTACAGAGAACTTCCACTATTTTTTTTTATTTTAAATATTGTAGAGTTATATTTTATGTTTTGATTAGTACATTATATTTAAACATAATATGTTATGGAGCGCAAATTAAGAACAGATTGATCACCACTGAGAAGTCCAAATTTGAGAGTCTTTATTAAGCTGGCCAGCTGACTGTCTCACACAATGCCCTAAAAAATGGCTTTTGGGAGAAGAGTCCCGACCACAGGGTTGTAAGAGTTCTTATACCAAAAATCACATCACTCATAAGTGTCTGTTGCTATGATTCAAAATTACAAATTAACATCATGAGATCATTGACAGAGGGGGAAGTGGACCAAATTGACCCTTACCTAGGTACAAACTAAAGAATGGTTACTACAAACTAACATCATAAGAACATCGACAGAGGGGAAAGTGGGTCAAACTGACCCTTACCTAGGTACAAACTAAAGCATGGTTGCTAACATCCACACAATTACCATTTACATGGTACATTAGTTAAGAGCAATAGAGGTCAAAGGGGAGCAATTTTTGCTACATAGGAGTTGCCATTGTATATTATTAAACATGTCATGCTAAGTATCTGATGATGGGTACAGAGGCGGGGTGTTCCCATGGGTGAAACTTATGTCCTACATAACATGGAGTCTCAGAGCAAAATGGAGTCTGTTTAGTCATTTCCCTTAGAGTCTGGCCTATAACATTCTCATGGAGCCAGATCTATCAGCCCATCATGTTCCCCACTGGTTTTTTGTACATAATCAAATCATTGATTCATTAGTATTGCACAGGTGATTGTAGTGGTCCTTATTGTTGTGGAGTTAGTTATATTTATTTCTAGTAGAAGGGGAACTAAGACAGTGGCCACTCATTTAGATATTAGCCACATAAGTTTTTTTTTTTTTTGGATCCCTCCCCATCATATTAGTATACAGAATTTAGTCCATTTGGTAATCTCAAAATGTTGAACGGTTAAGCATGGAGTTATTCCTGACATAGTCCCAGCAAGAGAAAATCCATGATTAATATTTTTTCAGTCTTATCTTTAGATGGTGGTTGGGTCTCTGAGGGCTGTCCATTTTTTTGTTGTGTTGACTCAGATGTGATGAGTCCATGTTGTGAATAAGGTCCCTTCCATTCCAACTGGGTGTTAGTCCTTTCTGGAACAATTTGATGTACACATACTCTTCTGACTGAAATGGGGGTTGGAAATCAGAGGTCTCTTGGGGCTGGTTTTCTCATAAGTTGAACCTATTAGAGAGACTTAACAACAGGTTAAATCAGGAGCAGGTTCTTGGTAAGGGTGGAGGAAGGGCTCTAAGCATTAATATTTTAATCCCTCAGAGGTCATTTGTTTCCAACTTTTTGTACACAAACTGGCCCTTATTTTTGTGATGTAACCCAAGTTACCTATCTATATTGACTGTCTTTTAAATTTTTATTATTACCACTCTAATTTTAGGGACTTTTTACTGCTGTAAGGAAAAAGGGCGATGACCGCTCTTGCTGCTTTGAGCTGAGAGGGGGCGATGTGGGGTGGGGCAAGCAGTAAAAAGTTCCTTTTTAGGAATTGGATCTTTCTAGGGGTAAAAGTCTTGTTTTATGAAAGAAACAAAAAACCATAAGTACAAAATAAATAGCATCTGGAACATGTCAATGAATGTCATGAGGAAGATAGAAATCAATAATCTCTTACCAGGAGGTGGAAGAGCTGAGACGATGTTCCCATAAAAAGGCCTAACAAAGTCTAACAGGGCTGGAAAGGATAAGACCACAATTGTAAGTGTTAACACTGTCAGAGATATCAGAAACGTAAGCACAACATTTAGTTAAGTTACTTAATGTCACCTGAATTTTGTAAAATATCTTTTTTATTGGTATGATCTTTTTGTTTAGTAGAGATCCCTTTATTTTTGTTACTTAGGGCTAGAGAATCATACTAGCAAACATGATTAAGTCGACCTATATCAGAGGTTAGGAAGATCTGCAGTTCTTAAGCTGACTGAAAACTTATAACTCTGGCAGTTTCTCTTGATAGTTATCAGGTACTTTTGTCTAAGAATATTTTTTGCTACCTCTAGTTTTACTTAAAATGTCCAGGAATGACTGTGTTTTAGTTTTAACTGTTTTGCTAGGTGTTTAAGAACAAGCTCATCAAATTGACCTTGTTCCTATCTGCTGTTAAGAGTCAAGTGAGTTCCCACCGGGGTCACTCTTGGGAAACTTGAGAGCAGCTTCTTAGCTCTTTTAGTGCCATTCAACTGGTGGGGTCTCCTTGATGAGGTGGCTTCTTTTGGAATCATTAGGGATGGCTCCCTTTCCCAAGGACCCTCCTCTGAAGCAGGTGCACTGATTGGCTTTTCATCCTCTAGTGGTCTTATCAATTTCCCTGATTGGAAGGTTGTGTGGCCCAGAGTTGCAAAGCTCCTTAGAGAAGTTCTCTTGTTCTCTGGGTTTAGGCTGACTCTGAAGGCAAGAAACAAATACAGATTCTCTTGACCCCTTGTTTTAATCTAGATCTTTAAGTCTTGATCTTAAACATCCAGCAAGTCAGTTTCACCAGTCATACAGTAAGAGTATGCGGCTTTAACTTTAATGTCTATGACTTTACGGTCATTTACTTAATTTTATTATATTGGGGACTATATTATCTGTCCCATAGGTGATGGTTTATTATCTCAAATTAATTTAGATTGTTCTTGAAGCAGTGCCTCTGTTAAACTTTAATCAGTCAACAGTTACAGAGTTTACAAGGAAAATACAAAATGGAATTAATAACAGTAAAAACATATTTAGTTGTGTAATAGCTACCTTAAATTTTGACTGAGCTATATATTATATTCCCTGTTTAAGATCACAGTAATTTTATAACAAAAAATCAATCATTATGGTATAAGAAGCAGAGCCTTATCTCAGGTAAGGCAGGGCACTTCATAAATTTTAGGTAAAGTGGTCTAGTGCTGAAGCTGATCTTTATCTTTTCTTTTAAAATATCATTTTATAAACTTTACATATACTGTTTTCTAAGTCTATATGAATGCTACTTAACACAGTATGATATTACACCTAAAATATGAATCAAAGAATGCTGAGAGAGCTTTAACTTTCCTTTTGTGCAGTAAAGTGGCAAAAAGTTCTCCTGTTTCATGATATTAACTTTTGAACATATCAGACTCTCATTATCTTTTAGAAATACATTTACATTTTTATCCCAGTGCAGAAGGTAATATAAGGTTCAGGTCCAGTAACAGAACACTAAATGATATAAATAAATCCCCAATACAATTTCTTATTCTGATAAGTTTAAAATTACCATTATAACTTCAGGTTGGAGAACACCAGCTTGATAAAATTTTCTTTTAAACCTTTTAAAGACTTGTACACCTGGAAGATATGAACACATTTAATATATAAAAAGAGTAACAGAATCATAATTGCATTGATGTTTTTATATTAACTATGTTTAACTTTTAAAGAAAATTCAGACTTTGTAATGTAGTACAATACTGTAAAATAACAGTTGCTGTTTAACCAGAATTGTACAAACCCCCAATTTTTAAGACTAGCTGCTCAAGAGAAAAAAACTTAACCGATGCAGTGTTAAGAGTAAATTTATGCTTTTAGAATTATTGGTCATTTTAGCATATAGACTGGAATTTTGTTTACATCAATATATTAATATTTGACTTTAGGAAAAAAATCCTTGAATAATTTTAACTGTTGTGTTACTTACATACACATGTAAACCTTTTAAAATTTACTCTTAATTAACATTTTTTAATCACTTAGACACTCTTGTTATTTACTTAGATGTATTACAGCCTTATTTTATCACATAAAGATTTTTTATCTAGAAATATTTTTATTAAATATATTTTTATACCTAAAATATTATAATGTTTTAATCTGTTGATCCCCTTTTTAAAATAAATATTTTGAAACAACCCTTATAAATTTCTGAATTCAGATAAATTTCTCCATTTTAATCTGATGAAATACTTTGTTACTTATAGAACTCTATTTAAAAACAGTTGAAACTTTTGAACCCTTTATATAGAATAATACCTGTTAAGACTTTTAGTAGGACTCAGGAGATAGCTCAATCGGTAGAGTGCTTGCCTTGCATGCACAGGCCCTGGGTTCGATCCCCAGCACTGCAAAAAAAAAAAAAAAAAGACTTTTAGTAATCATGTTTTTAGTGATAACATAAAGTAAATTTAAACCCTTTTTTATTTACCAATTCATGAAAACACCAAACATATTTTAGTATGTTACCCTGTGGAATTTAAGGAGTTAAGAGTACTTGATGTTATATTTAACAGTTAGCATTTTAACCTTTTAAACCAATCACATGTCTCTAACAAACACATCCACGATCAATCCCATATATGTTAAATCTAATTAAGTTATTTTTTAAAAGCCAAGATATCAGAGAACTGTATTGACCTGTATCAATCATTTCTTTCCTGTTGAAGAAAAACCTAGAAACAATGGATATTAGACATTTTATACAACTAACATTTTATTTTTTTGACCACCTGGAAACAAAACTGTGTTAGTAACTTGAAAGCCATATTTTTGTTTACCCAAGTTAAAAACCTTTTAAATTATGTAAATCAAAAGCATTTGGATCCATTTTTTAAAATTTAATTTATGAACTCATATGTCAATTTTGGTACCAAATATATGTAGACATGTCAATACACCAGTGTACATATACATAAAATAAACAGGACAAAGGCCTTATAGCTAATTTTTTAAAACCCATTAGATTGAGAGATAACCCCTGTAAACTGGCCTCTGAATGAAACAGAGCATTAAGAAAACCTTATAGTTGGATAAAATAGGTCTGATAAAAAAGTTAACTTAGGTGCACCAGATCAAAATTATGAACTCAAAAAACAGAACTTTTAAAAATCTTGGGCCTCCATCCTGATGTGCAGAGATGAAAAGGAATTAAGAGAATATAGACAAAGGTTATGCCCTATCCCTCCCTGAAGGAGTTTCCCGAAGAGACAGCAAGAGAGCTGCTTCCATTGGTCTCCTTGGGAGAGCTCCCTCAGGTTGGGGTCTTGTTCTCAACCGGTTTTTCTGGTCTCTTGGATAGCAGCTATCAAAATTTTAGCCTGGCCTTTAGTGGACCAATTCCAATAGTTGGAAGTTCCAATTGGCAGCAGTTTACATTTTAATGTAAGCTTTAGTGAACATAGTTAAAAACCTTTTTAACCATTTTTTTTCCAAATTTGACTATAAAACATTTGATCAGATTGTTCAGGCTTCCCAAAGACAATTTGGTGGTCCCCTGAGGGGGCCATCTGACCTCAAAATTTGGGCATTCTCTCTCACAGAATTTAGAGAGAGAAAAGACATCGCAGTGGGTTCTGTAGTCACTGGCTCTCTTCTGGAATTCCTGGAAATTAGTTAACATGCACTGGAGGGGAGTACATGACTGACATGAGGGAGACTGACTCATGCTTACACTTAAAGGCATCCAAAAAAACAGAAAAGGACAAACAAACACAGAACAGATAAAACACCAAAGACACAGACAAGTGGCCACTCCAGATTCCAGACCAGAGGAACTGAGCAATGTCTTGCCAGCCCCTGACTGGGGAAGTAATGCTGCATCCATCCTTCCTCAGAGTCCCCAGATGCGAATCCGCCAGAAACAGACTTACCGGTCCCCCAGGGGTGCAGGAACAGGTGACTCACTTCAGAAAATTTAGTTCAGTCCTGGGACGGGCTCCACAGACCATGCAGCCTGGGGCTGAGGAACGTCTCTCAGAGGCCTTCCCTAGGAGCAATGCTGTGGCCTCTCCCCTCCGCGGGAGTTTCCAGGTCAGTGGTGAGCAGTGGTTACCAACCAGGCAGCGAGAGTCTCCCTGGGGCCTCCAAATATTATGGGGCACAAATTAAGAACAGACCAATCACCACTGAGAAGTCCAAATTTGAGAGTCTTTATTAAGCTGGTCAGCTGACTGTCTCACACAATGCCCTAAAAATAGCTAGTGGGAGAACAGCCCTGACCACAGTGTTGTAGGAGTTCTTATACCAAAAATCACATCACTCATAAGTGTCTGTTGCTATGATTCAAAATTACAAAGTAACATTATGAGATCATTGACAGAGGGGGAAGTGGACCAAATTGACCCTTACCTAGGTAAAAACTAAAGAATGGTTACTACAAACTAACATCATGAGATCATCGACAGAGGGGGAAGTGGGTCAAACTGACCCTTACCTAGGTACAAACTAAAGAATGGTTGCTAACATCCACACAATTACCATTTACATGGTACATTGGTTAAGAGCAATAGAGGTCAAAGGAGAGCAATTTTTACTACATAGGAGTTGCCATTGTATATTATTAAACATGTCATGCTAAGTAACTGATGATGGGTACAGAGGCGGGGTGTTCCCATGGGAGAAACTTATTTCCTACATAACATGGAGTCTCAGAGCAAAATGGAGTCTGTTTAGTCATTTCCCTTAGAGTCTGGCCTATAACATTCTCATGGAGCCAGATCTATCAGCCCTATCACATTCCCCACTGGTTTTTTGTACATAATCAAATCATTGATTCATTAGTATTGCACAGGTGATTGTAGTGGTCCTTATTGTTGTGGAGTTAGTTATATTTATTTCTACTAGGAGGGGAACTAAGACAGGGGCCACTCATTTAGATATTAGCCACATATTTTTTTTTTGATCCCTCCCCATCATATTAGTATACAGAATTTAGTCAATTTCACAATCTCAAAAAGTTGAATGGTTAAGCATGGAGTTATTCCACAAATACTGGCGTCCATTTTGACATAATCATACAAGCACAGAATATCCGTTGCTTCACTTCTGTCCCCAAAACTTCCTCTTCCCCCGTCATTCCTCTTCTACTCTACATATTTTCCATATATCTATATCTTTATTTATATCTATATCTATCTCTATGTGTGTATCTACCTATCTATATCATCCTTAAAATGATGTTTTGACTGCAGTGCATACCATTGGCCCATAATCTTCACTCCTAAAACTTACCAAGTCACATTCTGATGTCAATTTGGTGACATTCTGTCTGGCCATAGAAATTCTTCGGAACAAGTCACAGACACACGTGCACACACACACACACACACTCACACACACACACACTACCACTTAAGCTTCAGGTCTCTGTGTCTACAAGACTTGTGATGCTTGATAACATCCAGTTGTTACTCTCTGGGCAAAATCTGCAAGGGGGATTATCTAGTGCTAACTGTGCTAACTGTGGAAGTACAACATCGGCAGAGGCCAGACTTAGAGATCATCCAGGGCAAAACCACCATAAGTGAGTCAGAATGGAAGAATTGCTAAGTTCTGTCGTGTTCCTCAAGAGATCTGGCTTTAGTCAGGCCCTTGAAACATCTGCCTAGAGTTAGTAATTTCTCATTCTTACAGACACTGAGTAGGAAGTGAGGAGCAGCCATCAGACTGGGCAGAAGGTATGGTTGCTTTAGGGTGCAGGCAAGCACTACATGGTGATCCTCAAACCTATGCATGCATCAGAATCCTGGGAGGGCTTGTGAAAGCACAGATTGCTGGCACCATTCCTAGAGTGCTTGATTCAATAGGTCCACATAGGTTTGAAAATATGTGCTTCTATTAAGTTCCCAGGTGATGCTAATGGTGCTGTACCAGGGAACCATGTTTGAGAACCACTGACCTAGAGACAAGTTTTCTCAATAATGATGGTAATCACAACATGCAGTAAAGAGATGATCACCCAAAGTGAATGAGTTCACCAACTCCCTGGGCTTGGATGAACGATGAAAATTATACTGTAGTGGAGAAAGCATGCTAGGATTGAATTATGTGTTTATTCCTCCTTCTGGGAAAGCCTAGCAGCCTCATGGAAATGGGAAGCCAAGTAGGAATGAGAAACTTGCTCTTTCTGGGACTTTCAGAGGATCCAGACAAGCACATCCCCTGTGTTGGGTCCTCTCTGCCCAGGTACCTGGAAACATGAACTGGTACCTGCTCATCATCCTGGCCACCAGCTGGGAGTCCCCACTCTGCACACCAAGTGGGACCGGTTGGTGCATTGCCAGGTGTTGAGCAGCATCCCTAACCTCACCCACTGGGTACTTGTTACACTTTCCTAGAGGTGTCAATCTAAGATTCTACAGACAATTCCAAATGTGTTTTGGAGGCAAAATCATGTCTGGTTGAGGACCAGAGTACTATGGCATAAGAACTCTAAAATCTTAATGGGGTTCCACTCAAAACCCATGCATTACTCAGGTTATAAGTCTGGGCAGATCAGTTAAACCTTAGGTTCCATTTCTGCCAATTTAGAATCAGGTTCCTAATAGTACTGACAGCTGAATGGACTTTTATAAATGTTGTATAAGAGAGTCCTTAGGTTTCAGTCACTGTTTTCACCACTGTGACCAAAAGACATGAAAAGAGAAATTTGAGAGCAAAGGTTTATTTTGGGGCTCATGGTTTCAGAGATCTCAGTCTATAGGTTGTCAAACCCATTGTCTGGGTCCCTAGGTGAGGCAGGACATCATGGCAGGAGAGTGTGGTGGAAGACAGTCGCTCAGACATGATGATCTGGAGTTTAGGATGATGAGGAAGGAGGAGAGAGAGAGAGAGAGAGAGAGAGAGAGAGAGAGAGAGAGAGAGAGAGAGAGAGAGAGCGCTGCACTCGACAAAGAAAAAATACATATCCCAAAGGCACACTCCCAAGGACTCACCTGCTCCAGCCACGGCCAACCTACCTACAGTCACCTCCCAGTTAATTCTTACCAGAGAATAAATTCACTGATTGGGTTAAGGCTCTCATAACCCCACTGATTTCACCTCTAAAACTTCTTACATTGTTTCTCATGTGAACTTTTAGGGGACACCTTCTATCTAATGAGTAACACCTTATATGTCAATAGTTTGGAGCAATGTGCATACAAAGATCTGAATATACCTCTTATAATTTGCAAACATTTTGTAAGTGAAGAACCAAATGGAACCCTCTGAACTTGTCTTAGTCTTACAAACATTAAACTTTTAATTGTTTTGTGAAAAGTACCATGAAGCAAAAGAAAGTCATACCCACAGTCTCATTCAAAAGAACACAGTTCTTCCATTGTTGAAGAGGGAAATTACAATTTTCTGAGTATATCAGGGACTGTGTCCTTAAAGTGACTCAGTGCTTTGACGATTTAAGAAACAGTGAAGAAAGATTCTTTAGTTTCATAATTTGGAGAAATCCTCAACTCTGGATTGGGAGGAGGTCAGACATCTGGAAACCAAGAGTTCTCGAGAAGGAGTAATGAACACTGGTTTCACCCGGTCTCTTGAGAACAGAGAATCTGTAAAAGAATTTTTTCTTGCTGTATAGAGCAGAGGCCCAGAGGGACACGATGTGCTCAGGGGTTGAATAATGGGAGGGGGACATGCGGGCGTATACCTAAGGGAGAATCTACTGGGAGCTCTGAATATCTCCCCACCACTGTACTTCAGCAGGTGCAACATTCAGCTGGACAAGACTCCCCCACATGACAGTTTGGAGACCTTAGTCTGGCTCAGGGACTGATACTTCACTCCTTGCTGCTGTCCTGTTTGGAACAGAGCTTCAGTCTCCATCATCAACCATCCAGGGGAGATTCTGTGTTCCCAAATAGAGCCCTTCCTTCCAGAGATGCCCCCCAGGGGAGTCCAAGAGCTTGATCAGTGTTGCAGGAAGTTCCAGAGATAATAAAGTCTGAGGAAGTTTCCCTGAGAGCAATTCAGCCTGGCCCAGGGTGCAGAGAAAGCAGGGGAGGCTTACTTGATTTTTAGGGTGCTTACTTACAGTGCTAAAATAATAGTAACAGCTGAACTCAGCAATGCAGGGGTATCATTGACATTTAAGTGATAGTGAGAAATCCTAATTAAAGGAGGGAATGGTAGGCATAAAGTGGTTCCAGTAAAAGTAGAATGTATCTCCAAAGATTTTTTTACATTGTGTGGAGTATTCACTGTGGATATTTCTTTTTTAAGATGGGGTGCAATTAAATATGTTTGCATATCCCTAAGAAAAGACCAGATCAATGCAGTGCTGGCAAATCCTACCTTGCCATAGTGTCTCATGAGGCATATGTCTTGCAATTATCTTCCCTCATGCAAGGTAGTCAGATGAAAAAGTAAAATGAAAAAGGCATATCACCAAGCTTATATCCTTACTCCTGAGTGTGAATAAACTTTTATCGTGAATTGTGCAAAGTCTTTGAGTTTGTGTAGTGGGGTTGGAGTATTCCAATTCCCATTTTTTCTTGTAAATTTTCAAATATAAGAATTGGAGTTTTCATCACCTTTGCTATTGAGTTTTTGTATGTATGTGTAGATGTTTTGGGAGAAATTATAAAATTATTTGTATTTTGTGTGATCAAGTCTGTGGTTTTATTGTGTTTACCTCATTGCTTTTTAAATGTACAATGTGCATCTGCATGATATGAAGAAATGAATAGCCTTTTATGCATATTTCCAACTTGTTTTCACAAGTCTGTTATTCTTCATTATGATTTTAGTCTTTTTTTTGATAGATCTCTATCCACAAGCCACGTAGACTTTAGACATTATTTGAAAGATATTATCATTTAATTACGATAGCTCAGTTGGTAAAGTGCTCACTTCGCAAGTACAAAGACTTGGGTTCAATCCCAAGCACCACAAAAAAAAGATTATCTTCAAATTTCATATAATATGTTTATGTATATATACTGTGTGTGTGTGTGTCTGTGTCTGTGTGTGTGTGTCTCTGTGTGTGTGCATAAGACTGCTTACAACTCAGTTGTCTAGGTCTCTGAAAATTTAATTTCTAATTCATGTTGAAATCACTTAAATCACTGCCATTTTGTATCCCTGTTTCAGTTAATTATCAACTGATATTAATAACGGTCCTTCTGATTCTGTTGTTTGGAAACCACTTAATATCACTTGGTTTTAAACCCTTGCCTTGTAACTTTTTGTTTTCTTTAAATTTGTTTCTATATAATGTACATGTTTTCACACTTTTGTGAAAATGTGAAGATGAGTAAAGCCGATGAATTCTCTGCCTTTGGATCTTGAACTATGATGGTGAAGACAGAGAATGAAGAATGTGTATGTATGATATAAGGACCAGAGGGATTAATTATAGGAAGGATGTTTTCAGCATAAACAGGATTGTTGTGGTGCCATGGATGGGATTTTATGCAGTAACATTGGGGAAACATTTGCGTGTTGACCATGATCGTATTGAATATAACCATGGGATCAAAAATAAATCAAAATATCAGAGCCCCAGACCTAAAATAACAAAGAAGATGCCCCCTGAGAAAAGGGGCTTTCCTGATCCACTGCCAGACCACATGAAAGTCAGTGGGTCCAACAGATGTGGACCAGCAAGGAAAACACACTTTCACTGTTTCAGATGAAATGGTTCATTCAGTAGCTCTTTGTCTCTTTCTCTTTGGGACTGTTCGTTTATTCCCTTTGCTCTTTTCCCTGTTGGGGTGTTCAATCTGCAAGTCTCTTGACATTGAACAGATATCACGGATTTTGTCTTAAGGGTAAATTTATTTTTGCTGTTTCTTGCTTTTGCTGAGTTTTGAGGGGATATAACAGGTGCTGGACTGTACCTGTAGCTAAGGAATTCATTTACTTTTTGGAAACCGCTTAATATCACTTGGTTTTAAACCCTTGCCTTGTAACTCTCAAGAATAACCTAATTCATTAGATCATTTCTTTCCTATTGAACCCGATGGGCCTGCTTAATTCTGCTCTCTGTGCTCACTGTAATGATTTTTCATGGTTTGAAGTATGTTTCTTTAGGTCACCCAGAACTTCTTGACTGATTGACTACAGTGCAGGGGATAAACTCAGGTCTTGCACATGTTTGGCAAGCACTCTACCACTGAGGCATGTCCCCGGCCATTCTGCTTTTACATTTAAGGAGCTTCCACTAAGTGGCCCATGCTGGCCTCAGACTTGCAATCCTCCTGCCTCAGCCTCCATGGGGGTGGGATGCCATACCAGGCTCATTCATCACCCTCTGACGTGATTTCTCTTCATTCACTTGCTCACTCCACTCACCACACTGGATTCCTTGTTAGTCTTGAGGAACTGAAACAAGCATTTTCCTCAGGGACTTTGCCTTGGCTGTTCCTCATCCAGGTGCACCCAGTCCCAGATACCTCCTGGTTCCCATTTTGTCTTCCTTGAGGTCTCTGTTCAAATGTTACCTTGTCTGCTAGTCTTCCCTGAACATGCAGTAAAATAATGTTCCCATCTGCTCTTTCCTTTCTATCTTCTCATTGCACCTACTGTAGTTTGGATCTTGAATGTTCTCCAAATGCTCCGGTGTTGAAGAGTTGGTCCTCAGAGAGGTGCTTTAAGAGGTGCTCCTAGGGGAATGTCCTCAGGTCAATGGGAGTGTGGCCTCCTCCTTGCTCTCTTTTGCTTCCTGGTCATGTAGGAGTGGACTTGCTCTGCACAGGTTTTCTTCCATGGACTCCTACCTTATCACAGGCCCAGGGGCCGCTGACTCTACTGGAAATTTCAAATCTGTGAGCCAGAGTACAACTCACTCAGTCAATTTTCCCAAGTATTTGTTACAGTGATGGGAAGATGACTCACACACTGTTCCTTCTCCTTCACATACTGTGTGGATTTTGTTTTTCTTCACATCTTGTGTCAACAGTGCCTCCTTCTATTTATATTTCTAAGTGAGTCGAAGAATTTCTCATAAAAAGTAGATGAAACTGAAGAATTTCTTGCTAAATGAAATAATCCAGACTCAGAAAATCAAGGGCTGAATGCTCTCTCTCATAGGCAGAACCTAGAACAAAGGAAGGGGGAAAGAGGGGAGAATCCTGTGAAAATAGAAGAGAGATCAGTGAAGCAGAGGAAGGGGATTGAGGGAGAGGCAGGGGATGGGAAAAGGGAGGAATGGTGAAATAAAGCTGACCAAATTATGCTATCACATACATGAATACACCACTGTGAATTTCAGCTTTGTGTATATCTATAGAGCACTAATTTTAAGAACTATAAATAGAAGGAAGACAAGTGAAGTTAAGACAACCAGGAGGGAGAAGGGGAGGCAGAAGGAAGTGCTGGGAATTGCATTGGAACAAATTGTATTCCATGCATGTATGACTAGGTCACAGTGAATCACAATGTTATGTATAACTATAATGCACTAATATTATGTATAACTACAATGCACTAATAAAAAAATTAAACACTTTTTGAATACATGATATTTGAGTAGAGGCAGAACATGAGACAGAAATTTCTAATCAAACATAAGACAATTAATACCATAAAGGTGACAAGATTCATGCACAAAAGCAGATGTTGATTACTTTACTGTAGAAGATTGAGGGTGGTGCATAGCTCAGTGGTGCAGTTCTTGCCTAACAGGAGTTTGACGATCAGCATGTGCACATACACACACACAGTCAGAATAAGCAGCATTGTGACAGGTGTGTAATGCTTTCTTGTGTCCTGTTCTTGTTCTCACTTTTGGTAGTCATAACAGACACATGGAACCAGAAAATTATACACAACTTTCAGAATTTCTTCTTCTGGGATTTTCAGAGCAAGCAGAAATACAGCCCCTCACCTTTGGGCTTTTCCTCTCCATGTACCTGGTCACTGTGCTGGGGAACCTGCTCATCATCCTGGCCACCATCTCAGACCCCCATTTGTAGACACCCATGTACTTCTTCCTCGCCAACCTGTCCTTTGTGGACATTTGCTCCACCTCCACCACCATCCGAGAGATGCTGGTGAACATGCAAACACAGAGCAAGGCCATTACCTATGCAGGCTGCATTACCCAGATGTACTTCTTATTGCTTTTTTCAGGACTGGACAGCTTTCTGCTGACTGTGATGGCCTATGACCAATATGTGGCCATCTGTCACCCCCTGCACTACATAGTCATCATGAACCACCGGCTCTGTAGACTGTTGGTCTGGCATGCTTGACCATGAATGTCCTGAATTCCTTGTTGCATAGCTTCATGGTCTTACGACTGTCCTTCTGCACAGATTTTGAAGTCCCCCACTTTTCTGTCAGCTAAATCAGGTGGTCCACCTTCCCTGCTCTGATATCTTTCTTAATGACATGATGATATATATGACAGCTCTGCTGCTAGGAGGTGGCCCACTCACCTGCATCCTTACTCCTACTCCAACATAGTGTCCTCCATCCATGCAATCTCATCAACTCAGGGCAGGTACAAAGCCTTCTCAACCTGTGCTTCTCACCTGTCCGTGTTCTCCTTATTTTATTGTACAGTCCTGGGAATTTACCTCAGTTCTGCTGTGACCCAAAACTCACATTCAACTGCAACAGCCTCTTTGATGTACACAATGGTCACCCCCATGCTGAACCCCTTCATCTACACTCTGAGGAATAAAGTCATCAAGAGTGCTCCTAGGAGACTCCTTGGGAGCACACCTGGGAAAGAATCAGTTGATTCACCTCAGTAGACTTGGCTGTGCTTTGGAGACTCTATATTTGAGTCTGAAACTAATTATTTGATGAGATTGTAGAATGAAAACTTGATCCTCTTATGTCCCATAGTTTGTTTCTTTGAAATCAGCTCTCCCATTCATTGAAAGTACCCAGCTTGACCAGGCTTTCTGTTCTTTGTGGTCTCTAATGAAATGTCTTCCTTTGTCATTTCCTGTTTTCCCAAACTCATTCCCACCCTCGTGTCAGAAGAATTTGGAAATTTCTATCCATCATGGAATAACATGGACTTCTTTAGAATAATTTCTTCCTGAATAACAAGAATCTTTCTGTGTTTTACTAAAAGAATTGTCATGAGTTTACTATTCCTGAAGAAAAGACTACACATGGAAGCTGAGGCAATTAAAGTCGTGACATAGAAAAATCTGAAATTTGTTTTTCACATGTGCTACTATGATTTTTCTCACCTTTTCTTTCCCTTTACTGCCTCCACCTCTCTCTTTCTCATTCTTTCTTTCTTCTTTTTTTAAGGTGGGGATAGAACCCAAGGCCTTGTACAGGCTAACCAGTTCTCCACTACTGAGCTACTACTTCCATCATTTTCTACCTCATGACCTTAAATGTTCCTCCTGGTAATGTAGACTTGAGCACTATGGTTTGTTTTGTAACCAATGATTGCATTTTATTCTCTCATAAGTTCCTGTTCTCTTATTCAGTTCAGTGGAGAGAGAGTAACATAATCATTGGCAAAAATTGTCAAGTGTATTTTTCTAAGTTGAGTCTAACTGGAAAGACAAATTTGAATAAAAGGTTGGACTCCATAAAGCCAATCATGGATGACCTTAAATATGATCAATCAAAATTTTAAATTGGGTAGTTGTATTGCTATCGAAAATATTTTCTTTAAATATTCTGTTTCTACTCATTGAAGTGGGGAATGTTCTTGTCCATGTGTTGGAGGGTTTATGCACTGGGTTTCAGGAGTGGTTGGTGGACCATTGAATTATCTCCCTGTTGCTCCTTGGATATGTCTATTGCTGTCTGTAAACTTTACTCTTCCTGTTGCTCCCAATGAACTGTCTCTCCATCTTCTAAATTTTATCATATCCCCTACAGAGGATGTGAACGAACAATATAATTCCATATTTCCTTTTCCCTTGGGAATCAATTCGACGTTTATGATCTTTCAGTGACTCAAAAGAGAGACTGAACTCCAGTCCAGTCATGTGATTCAGAGTCAACAGTTTTACAACTCACAGGTGCATGTCCTTCCACATCTCCTGGTCACCTGGAACCTCATTGGAGTCACCTTTTAATTCAGTTATGTGAAATTATCTTGAACAACAGAATAATTATGAATGCTATCATCAAGCATTGGAACAAATGTCAAAATCAAAAGTAGCAGATTATTGCAATTTCTTGCAGTTCTTTTCCTCTTCGATTATTTTATCATTAGCTATTTCTGTGTACAAAGTCATCCTAAAGTCAAAAGTTTTAATATAGTATTATATCATCAAGTGGAAGTGGTCTCATGAGTCTGTACTCAGCTGTGAGCATCTGTGTTGTTTTCAAGACTCACCCGTGGTGTGGAGGGTGAATGCAGTGCTATTCTGTCGGGAGATCATTTATGGTCAGCTTACTCCATGTTTACATCAAGGTTAACCTCCTAGTTTACAGGAATGAACTACCTTCATGTAATTCCACTTTTCCTCTATCTGTATGTGACCCCTTGCTTCACTCCCAGATAGAAAAAATAGTTCCACTTTGTTAAGGGTGACCAGCCTTAGGGACCTTCTATTGTACCCTGAGATCTGCACTTCCTGTTTTTCCTTTTAATTATTTATTAGATTATAATGATATTCAGCAACCCACACAGATTTAAAGTGCTCAATTTGTTTAATTACAAGAATCGCTCAAAAATGAAAAGTATGCAGAGCATGATTCCGTTTGTGTGCAATTCAACAAGGTGCTCATTAAGGTTTAAGTGCTTGGTTATGCAATTACTATAAAATTGGCATCCTTGAACTGTGCTATGGATAGAACTGTAGGTCATTGTGTGAAGTGAAATAAGCAGGGCACAGAAGGAAAAATACAATAGGATCTCACTCAGCTGTAGAATCTGCAGAAGTCGAACTCACAGGAGCAAAAAGTAGACTGTTGGTTACCAGAGGCTGGAAAGGGTAAGTGAGCAGGAGTGAAAGAAGGTTGGCCCAAGGACACTAAGTTGTAGTTAGGTAGGAGACGGGAGTTCTGATGTTCTGTACCTAAGTAGGATCATGACTCCTACTCTTTGTGTCCACAGAACACATGAGGGTCTGCATAGTTCAGAAAAGATGGAAGCAAATATCTTTTTTGAAATTAGCGCATTATAATTATGCATAATATTGATACTATCGTGGTTCATTTTCACATGATCATACAAGTATGGAGCACAATATTCTCTAATATTGACCCCAGTACTCCCACTTATCCCCTCTCCTCCCCCTGCCATTTTTCTTTCCTTTTTTCTACCAATCTTGAGTGTTGTCACCACGAAGAATTGATGAATCTTGAGGAGGTAAATATGCTTACCCTGATCCGGACATTACCTGATGTATGCATGTATGGAATCATCACATGGCACCCTAAAAAGATATGACATTCATACGACTCGATTAAAACTTTAATATTAAGAAAGCTCTTAATATTAATAGAGCTCTTAATAGAGCTCGTTTTCTGAAGGTAATGTGGGGAAACGAGCAGAACTTCAACCAATGTTGTAAGGAGTAAAGGAATAAATGAAATGTGTGGAAATACTTTGTTGAGTCCACAGAAAGTGGTCATGGTGCAGGATGTGAATACAACACGTGTGCCTATGGATTTGTAATATATTTTTCCTAAAAGTGGAGTACTCCACCCACATGAATCTACATGTACCTCCAATATTGTGTTTAATTCTATCTTTCTTCTTGAAACTCAAGAGAAGAGATATGAAAAGTGCAAATTGGAATGAACAGGAAATGAGAAGGGAGATACAGTTTTGGTGCCTGCAACGACCTCTACTGATCTCTTCAAACTTGCACTCACATCATAAGTTAAGCGCCATCATTTGGTCCCTCATTCTAACAATGTGTTGTTTGTTACATGCATGAAATTCCTGGGATTCTTGGCAAAGTGCTATGAATACAGGAGGTGTAGTCTTATGGTTTCACATTTTAAAAAAATACAGGTCTGTCCTCTGTTAAAGAGGGAAATTGAAAAGTTGTGGAGACACAGAGACTGTGTGAGTCAGAGTTTGAAGACACAAGGTACCTAGCCAAGGCAGCATTCTTTGTATTAGACATGAAGAAAATGTGACTCAAAGGAGGGTATGGTGGCAGGCAGTAGATTTTGGAAGGTGGGGAGCTCATAGAGTGGTAGCAATAAGGGTTGGGGTCGCCTGTCTTCACTCTGATCTCAGGGGAATCTATGCACACTCCCCATTACCTGTCTAGGTCAGAGTTCTGTAGGGAAATCAGGTACTTAGAGGCTGGAGTTAAAGAAGGACATGCACCTAATGAGTAGATAGAGAAAGTCCTAGACTACAGTTGCTCCTGCTCTCCCTGAGTGCATGCCCTTGGGACACTCTTGGTTCTTCAGGAGCTTTCCATCTGACTTGTGGACCAAATCCTGGACCCATTCTGGTTCACTTTTCTGGAGTCAGAGCCTCACTCTGCACCATCTACATCCAGGGAAGAACTGACACATGTCCATGAAGACCCTCTGGTCAGAGATGCCACCCAGGTGAGCCTGCGAATCTGGTAGACACTGCAGTAGAGGATTAAAGAGAATGGAAGCCAGGAGCTTACACCCAAGATTCCCAGAGAGCCCAAGTAGCCTGGTGTACAGCCCAGAGATGGTGGTGTCTGTTTGCTAGTTTTTTAGTGACTGTGTAAAATACTAAAAAGTGAAGTGACCAAGAAATCAGCAGCACAGGGTCATTGGTTGACCATGAACTAATGGTAACAGAAGTTCAATCAGAAGAGGAATGGGAGGCATGAAGTGGTTCAAATCAAAGTAAAATGTAAGTGTGAGGACCTTTGCAATGAAGGAGAATGGATAAATCCAGTATGAACTACCAAGGAACCTGCACTGGAGGGAGCTCATTTAAAAAATTATAATGGAGCATATTTCAGCATTTTTCCTATTGGTGAGTGAGAAAGATCCAGACTTAGGACTTTTTGTAAGTGTGCACAGTACATATGTGGAGATGTATTTGTAGGGAATGTCTGAAAGTTTAGATTTTTATGTCGTATATCAGTGTTTGCTATTGGGTTCCTGCCAGGGCTTCTCATTCTGAAAGATATGACTCAACAACATGGTATTTCTTCAACTGTGCATCCTCACTTCAAACTAAACACTAGTGAAAGCTCTTCTGCACTTCATGTGCTGACATGTCAACTTTTTCACATGTTTCCAACTCACTTTTCATGTCTCTGCTGTGTCACATGGTGCCTTTAATTCTCCACAGTTGGATGTAAGTGAATTTCTAAAAGCCATGTCACCTTGGCCAACAGTTGGAAGGCACTCCTTCTCGCCTTTCACTAAAGATCACCTTTCTCCTCCATAAGTATATTCATTTATTTATCTTAAGATAAGGTACAATCATGACTTTGTATTCTACTCCCTGATATTTTACTTCCAAGTCTCCAACAATTTAGTTTTACATTTAATTGTTAGTCACCTGATTTGATCATTACACAATGCATTTTTATATAAAAGCATCACAATATACCCCATAAACCGACACAATTATCACGTGTCCAACAAAATGCAACTTATAAGAAGTTTAAAAACCCAAATACAAGAACCTTGAATTGATTGCACATACACTAAATAATGAATCAAAGGTAAGCTAAGTGTTTAAGGAGATAGAAGTGCTAATTGCCCTGATTTGATCATTGCATATCACATACTTATATTGAATTATAACCGATATAATCAATAAAGAGGCACAAATATTCTGTGTGAATTGTAAAACAGTGAGAAAGAAGCCTGACTTATGTGCTACCAAACCAGGTAAAAGCCAATAAGTCAGGTGAAGTGGAGCAGAAACAGGGAATGCAGATCTGCTATTTCATATTAAAATTCTCAGCTTTGCAGCATGGGATTTAGATATCTTGTGTTGTGAATTGTTGATTTTTAACCCTCGGTGATTTTTTTCTTTGACATGTATGATCTCTCAGCTGCCTTGACATCAGGAAGGAGAACAGTGGGAGGGAGGAGAGGAGGGAAAGGGGAGGTACTGGAGACCCAAGTGGATCAATTTACTTTCCATGGCTGTGTGACTATGTCAAAATGACTGCAATGTTATGTATCACTTCAATGCACCAATGAAAACATTTAACAAGTAGCTTAAATAAAGCAAATTCACTACTTTGGTCTTGGCCAAATTTGTTTTTGCTGTTTTATGGGTGTTTCCTGCACACCCAGGGAGTGTAAGTGTGTTTGGAAAGTTGCTGGAACCAAGGAAGGCTTCCTTCCTGGAGAAGCAGCCAGCGCCTGGGCCTGCTTGGTTCTGTTCCCCTGAGGTGCAGCCAGCACCTGGGCCTGCTAGGTCCTGTTCCCCTGAGGTCCAGCCAGCACCTGGGCCTGCTAGGTCCTGTGACCCTGAGGTCCAGCCAGCGCCTGGGCCTGCCGTCAGTCTAGCAGCCTGGCTGCTAGGTCCTGTTCCCCTCAGCTCCAGTCAGCTCTCTCTCTGTCTCTACCCTGAGCTCTTCATTTTCTGTCCACCTCGTTGGCCTTCTCTTGCTTATTCTCTCACTTCCCCTATCCTTCTCTGTTTCTCTTTCTCCTTCTGTTTTCTGGACAGCTTCTTCTACTTTTTCATAAGTACAGGGAAGATGGACCAGGCTTAAGTGGAGCTCTGTTCATTTGTTCATGGAAAATTCCTCAAGCGGAATCTCTAGTTACCATGGCCACATTCTTTAGGGAAAAGATGATCTCAGCTTGGGTTGTTGGCACTTATAGCCTTGTCAGTGTGATTGAGGCTGAGAGGTCTTGGTAGAAATAAGATCACGAGAACATGGTAGAAATAAGACCACGAGAGTGTTGTGTGTATCTATTTATGAGGGTGTGTGTTCCTATTTGTGTGTGTGTGTGTGTTTCAGTGTGTGTGTGTGCATGTGCCTGGTGGAGTGCTCAGAGAAAGGGTACTTGAGCTTATATATTTCAGTGTGACTTTTAGTAGCTAGAGGTTGGAACTTAACCCTCAGGAGGTAGTAAGGAGGGAATCCTTTGAAATTCACAAAATGTCTTTGCAGCAAATATAAGTGCAAGAGGCCCAGGGTGTGGATGAAGGCCCTTGTACCTTATACCTTCAGAGCAATGAGGCCACCTCATTCCTCAACATTCTCTGACACCATTTCTCATCACTCTTCTTCCTTCTCTTCACCAAGGGCTTTCTTTTAAGCTTGGTTTTCTGCAAAAGGCACATTCCTCAGGACCTTTGCATTGACCTTTCCCCAATGAGCACTGAACTGTTGAGGACAACTTGTGGTTCCTAACCTGTCTTCCTTGTGATCTCAGTTTAGATGACAGATTTCTTGCTGATCTTCCATGAATTGTTATAAAAGTAGAATAAGCTATCTACTCTTGTTTTCTTCTGAGTACCCATTGTACTATTTAGTCAATTTAAAAATTTTTGCTTGTGTTCTTTCTGGGTAAGATGAACTATTGTTTTGTGCCTTATACATATTACTGATACAGTGCCTGGAATAGTTGAACTTACAACTTTATAGGTATAACTTTATGTTTCCATATATGTATAAATTGTGTGATCATTGAATAATGGTAATTAGCTTAATTACCTATAATATTCGTCATTTCTGTGTGGTGAAACATTCAAAATCCTCCCCTTTAGCTATTTAAAATATGTAACATATAATTATTAACTATAATTATCCAACTGTGCAATACAACACCAGATGTCATTCCTCTTCTCTAATTGTAACTTGCTCCCCTTGAGAAGCTCCTCCTCTTCCCTTTGGCCCCATAATGCTTCTCAGCTTCTGGTGAACATCATGCTATGCTGAGTTTCTACGAGAGCAGGTTTTGCAGAATCTGCATAGGAATGATACCATGCAGCTTTAGTGTGCTGTGCCTGGCTTATTTCACATTACCCCCAGGTTCACCTATGTTGTCCTCACTGACAAGGCTCTTCTTTTTATTAAGAATTGAATATTATTTAACTGCGTATCTGTACCCCAACCAAATGGCCAATAACCAAATGAAAAATGCTCAAAATTGCTAGTTATCAGGGAAATGCTAATCAAGACCACAGTAGAATATCACCTCACTCAAGTTAGAAGAGTTATTACCAAAAAAACCAAAGATAATCAGGGCCAGTGAGAATGTTGAGAAAAAGGAATCCTTTTCCAGAGTTGGAAGGAATGAAGACTAGTGAAGTCTTTATGGAAAGTGATATGGAGGTTCCACAAATATTAAAACAGATTTATCACATGACCCAGCAATCCTACTACTGGATATGTAGCTAAAGAAATGAAATGGGTATACTGAGGAGATATCTGTCCTTCCATGTTTATTGATGTACAATTCACAGTAGTCAAGATACAGAAACAACCAAAGTGTTCATCAGGGGTTTTGACATATATCTTTCAAATGAAGGAAAAACATTCTTCTTAGAATCTTGAAATTCATATCTTTCGAGCAAAACCTTGAGACTGAAATATGGATTCGTCTTCAGAGGTGGCACAGGATTCCTTGGGGGACAAGATACATACACATTCTATAGAAGATTATTTCTTTCCTTTCCCTTGGTTTTTATTTTACTTTTTTGTGGAGCTAAGGATGGAATTCATGGCCTTGTGCATGCTAGGCAGACACTCCACCACTGAACTACACCCCAACCCTAAAATTAATTTCTTTACAGAAAAATATGTATTGTTTCATTTTAATGATATAAGTAATAACAGTCTATGTGAAAATGCTCTTTTACTTGTTTCTGGCAGTTATATGTGTATAGAACCAGGGAATGATACTCAGCTTTAGAATCCCTTCTTCTGGGGCTTTCAGAGGACCCAGAACAGCAGCCCCTCATCTTTGGGCTTTTCCTCTCCATGTACATGGTCACTGTGCTGGGGAACCTGCTCATCATCCTGGCCACCATCTCAGACTCCCACGAGCACACACCCATGTACTTCTTCCTCTCCACCTGTCCTTTGTGGACACCTGCTTCACCTTCAACACTGTCCCAAAGATGCTGGTGAACATCCAGACACAGAGCAAGGCCATTACCTATGCAGGCTGCATCACTCAGGTGCAGTTTTTTTGTACTCTTTGCAAGGTTGGACAACTCTCTTCTTTCTGTGATGACCTATGACAGGTTTGTGTCCATGTGTCACCCCTTGCACTACATGGTCATCATGAACCACAGACTCTCTGGATTGCCAATTCTGGTGTCTTGCTTCATAACTGTCTTATGTGCACTGTTGCAAAGTTTAATGGTGTTACAGCTGTTCTTCTGCAAAGACCTGGAAATACCCACTTTTTCTGTGAACTGAATCACCTGCTCCACCTTGCCTGCTCTGACACCTTTCTCAATGAGGTGATGATGTATTTTGCTTCAGTATTCCTGGCTGGTGGCCCCCTCACTGGCATCCTTTATTCTTCCTCAAAGATAGTGTCCTCAATCCATGCAATCTTATCAGCTTGGGGAGGTACAAAGCCTTCTCCACCTGTGAGTCTCACCTCTCTGTGGTCTCCTTATTTTATTGCAGGAGCCTAGGTGTGTACCTCAGTTCTGCTCTGACCCAAAACTCATGCTGTACTGCAACAGCCTCGGCTATGTACAGCGTGGTCACCCCTGTGCTGAACCCCATCATCTACAGTCTGTGGAATAAGGACATCAAGAGCGCGCTGAGAAGACACTTTGAGAGAGAATGATAAAAGTGTCGAACTGAAGAAGTGCCCATGATTGCAGGGCTCAGAACCCCAGAGCCAGAATCTGGGATTCTTTTATAGAAAATGGAAGCAGAATGTACTTCTTCTACCTTATTCCTGAGTTTCCATTTCTTTGATTTCAACCTCTACATACATTTCCACAGTCATCATTCACTTTATTATACTTTCTTTTTTTTAAAAAAAATTATTGATTCTAATTAGTTGTACATGGCAATAGAATGAATTTATATATTTTGAGAAATTATACATAAATGGAGTGTAATTTCTCAGTTTTCTCATTGTACACATTGTAGGATCACATCAGTCATGCAACCATATATGTAAATGTAGAAATAATGTCTGTTTCACTCTTCTATCCTTTCTTCCCATACCTCTTCTCCTCCCTTCACTCTCCTCTACCTAATATAAAGTAATTCTATTTTTCCCTAGACTTGCCTCCTTATTGTGAATTAGCATTCACATAGCAGAGAAAATATTCAGCCTTTTCTATTTTGGTTTTACTTATTTTGCTTAGCATGATATTCTCCAAGTCCATCCATTTAGCAGAAAATGCCATAATTTCATTCTACTTTAAACCTGAGCAATATTCCATTTTATTTGATATTTTGAAGGGCACCTAGGTTGGTTCCATAGTTTAGCTATTGAGTTGAGCTGCTATAAACATTGATATGGCTGCATCACTGCAGCATGCTGATACTACACCTCACGCTGATACATGCACCTTAAATAAAGTGTTAATCTCCAGGAATATAAAGAACTCAAAATACTTAACACTAAAAAACAAAATAATTCGATGAATGAATTGACCCCCAAAACTGAACAGACACTTCACAGAAGAAGAAATATAATTGACCAACAGATATATGAAAAAATGTTCAACATCTTTAGCAATTAGAGAAATCCAAATCAAAACTATTCTGAGATTTCATCTCACTCCAGTCAGATTGGTAATTACCAAGAACACAAACAACAATGTTGGCGAGGATGTGGGAAAAAAGGTTGACTCATACATTGCAGGTGGGACTGCAAAATGGTGCAAACATAATGGAAAGCAGTATGGAGATTTCTCAGAAATATTGGAATGGACTCACCTTTTGATCCAACTATCCCACTCCTCAGTTTTTACATAAAGGACTTAAAATCAGCACACTACAGTGACGCAGCCACATCAATGTTAATAGCAGCTCAATTCACAGTAGCTAAACTATGGAACCAACTTAGGTGACCTTCAGGAGATGGATGGTCATTGTGTTTTACCCTCATCTTTTGGATCCTGTTTCTATTCCAGCATGGTGTCCACAGTGCCTACAGAGTCATGGGCAAAACGGGTCCCACAGGCATCTACTCCACCATTTTCCTAGGTGCTCATTTTTATGTGCTCCACAAAATGTTTGAAATGATGGCAATATATAAATGTTGAACAGAGTAATGCTTCTGAGGGGCCAGGTACTGGGCAGGGAAGGAGGTGGACGTGACTGTAAATGAGCAGCACTCGGGATCCCTGAGAGATAGGAACCGTTCTGTATTTTACTTTGATGAGCATATGCTCACTGGAAACCCTAACGGGGTTCAGCCTGATATTCCCACACATGCCTACAGTGTACACTCATCAGATCCAGACCCTTCTCCCCCTCTCCAACATCTTCCAACATCTTGTAATAATCTCTATTCTACATTCAGATTGGCATTGTGTTTTTTTTAACTTCCTTGAATGAGAGAGACCACACAGACTTGCCTTTCTGTATATGCCTTATTCACTCAGCACAATCTCCTCAGACTCCATCCACGTTGTCACAATGACAGGATTTCATCCTTCCATGCAGCTGAATGATGTTTCAGGTTGTGTGTGTGACACATTTTTCTCCTGCAATCATCTGGTGATGGGCACTTAGGTTGACTCCACAGCTCAGCTCTTTTGAATGAAGCTGCAGAAACATGGGCACAGATGCTTCTCTTTGCTCTTTGATTTCATTTCCTTGTGATCAGTGTAAATACCCAGCTGTGATACTTTGCTCAGTATTTTGTGGAAGCTGACTAAAGCATCCTTGGATCTGTTGGCCTCATTTCTTAACTGAAACATATCAATCTACAGTTTTCCTCAAGCAAAAAGTTGCATTAAAAATTATCGATAAGAAGTGAGCATGCCATTGATTTGCAGTTCAAATTCTGATGTGTTTCCTCTTTCCTCTTGAACTGAAGATTGTTTTTCACTTTCTCCCACATAATTGTAGCTGCCATGGTCCATCCTGTGTTTAGAGTGATCCTTATGAGAGCAGGTAGATGAGAGAGAACACGATTTGCTGACAACGTGCTGTGTCTTTATGTCAATCCAGACGTGATGTGTGCAGCAGAACGTGGTGAAGTATGCTTTGCAGACTGGTGTGAAAATGTTGGATTTTGAAATAAGCAGATTTGGGACCATAAGAAATGTTGGCTCTGACCTTTCATTGCTGAGGGGGGATAGGGTGGGTTCTGCAAAGCACAACATCTTGTGCTGTGTTTTATAAGGATCTAGAAGTGAGGAGCCCAAACCTAGAAACATAAAGAAATGACAAGGAGAGGGACAGGTTCCTTATGCTGTTCCATTCACTGCACACTGTGCATGGGCTAAAGTAACACCCTGACCCCCGTCGACATGCACACCCACATGCCAATGAAAAGTAAATTGAGATTTAAAAACTGTACTCAGCCTTTGCCTCTGTGTTGGACCATGTTATACACACTGTCCTGATTTCCCTGGTTGCTGCTTCACAAGGAGGCAGGAGCATATGGTCAGCAGGCAACGAGCTTGATGTAACTGAGGGGATGATGAAGAGGACCCTGGCCAGGCTGCAGGGTCCAGGCCACGATCCCAGACCTGAGGTGCAAGTGGCTCTAGAGAAACTTTGCTAATGTGAAATTCAAGGTCAAGGGAAACAGAAGCTCTGACACGAACTCCTGCTTCTGGGATTCTCCCCAACACAGTGACGCTCTGCCTCTGGGTGAGCAGTCTTAGGAAGAAAGCAGACACCAAGGCAAGGCATTCGAAGTTTCCTTGGTTATTTTAATGTGATTTTCTCTGTGCATTCATGAAATTGAGCATATTTTCATGTTTCTAAGATGTTTGTATTTATTCTTTTAGGTGAGTGGTTCAGGCACTTCGATCATTTTTTCTGCTGCTTTTAAAATTCTAATGGTTTTGAAATAATTCACATATGTCTCTTTTACTAATTTGGATTTTCTTTAATTTATATTTAATTTATTTTCTGATTTTTTTCATTTGTTCTAATTAGTTGTGCATGACAGTAGAATGCATTTATAAATCATTCTGATAAATCATATATAAGTGGAATGTAACTTCTCATTCTTCTGATTGTACATATCGTAGGATCACACTGGTCATGCAGTCACGTATGTACATGAAGTATAATATCTGTTTCACTCTACTACCTCTTCTAACCACATACCCATTCCCCTCCCTTCACGCCCTCTACATAATATAATGTAACTATTTTTCCATTACCCCCTCCCCTATGTGAATTATTATTCAGATATCAGAGAAAATATTTGGCCTTTGGTTTTTTTGGTTTGGCTATTTTGCTTAGCATAATATTTTTAATGTATATTTTATTGTCCATATTTGAGGTTGATGCCATGGGTAAAAAGAAGGAGTTAAAAGATCACAATAATGAAGCAAATTTCCACAATATACAGCATATATTTTCCCCTACCTTTCAGATTTTCTTATCAATGTTTTGACATACACATTTTAAAATATTTTATTTTAAAAATTATTTTTTTCATTTTACATGTTTATGGTGTATAGCATAAGCTAATTCATGTATTTTAGAAAAATATATAATTAACAAATAATAATTGTATGTAGTTATGAATACAGTGTAAGTTTTCAATATGTGTACACAGTAAGTACTGATTAAATGAACATGACTTATGTCTCCATCTACTCTTTAAAGCTTTGGTCTGGAGACCTTGACCTCCTCTTTCCTAGTTAGTCATAAAATATGTAATGTGTTGCTATGAACATTTCACCTCCTGTGCTGGAGAATTTTACAGAACTTATTCATTTTTTCTAACTGTTTTTAGGTACCAGTTCTCCAACCTCCACCTGCCTCCTTCTCCCCACAGGCCCTTCCCAGGCTCTGGTAGCCATTCTTACACATTCCAATAGACTGTAAAAAATCCACATATGAGATAGAAGAAAGGATCTGAAAACAGTTTACATGTTCTCAACAGAAAAATAACCTGTTTGAGAGGATGACTATGCTAGTTAATTAATTGGACCATTACACTTTGGAATCCTGCCTCGGCTGCTGACAAAACCTGAGTAGACAGCTGGAGGAGAAGATATCTGGAAGAGAAGTCAGTTCCAGTCAAACCACCCTAGATTAGTCAACTATCAACTGAACTGTGTCCCCAGTGCACCAGAAAGCCCAGCGAAGATTGGCAGAGGGTCCCAGGGGATGCACAACTGTCTACAGGTTCATAAGGACATTGGTGAGCTCAGAATTATTCATCACTGTGCACTCCAACTAGATAGTAAGATATTATAGTAAACTCATTTGCTTTTACAAGTGCTTGTTATGCAGCAATAGTTAACCCTTAGAATAAGTGAAAGGAAGGGAAGTGAAAGCAATTAGAATAATCTACTAATTTCTGGTTTGGAAATTGCTCTGCTGGTTAAAGACAACATTCACAACTACTCTCTTATTCAAGTTTATTTGATACAACTGTATTTTAAATGATACATGGAAGGATGCATCATTCAGATTTACTTTATAACAATCTTTGCAGTTTTGGACAATTTCCTTCTAATTGTGATGGGCTATGATTGATTTGTAACTACCTGTCTCCCTCTGTACTACAAGGTTATCATGAAGTGTTCACTCTGTGTGTTGGTGGTACTGGCGTCCTGGATCACAAGTGCCCTAAATTCCCTGTTGCACAGTGGATGTGCTTCTGCACCCATTTGGAACTGCCCCACTTTTTCTGTGAACTCAATCAGGTGGTCCTGCTTGCTTGTTCTGCCACTTTTCCTAATGACATGGTGATGTATGTATTCTGCAGCAGGATTGCTGTTCTGTGGCCCCTCGCTGGCATCCCTTACTCCTACTCCAAGATAGTGTCCTCCATCCGTGCAATCTCATCAGCTCAGGGTAAATACAAAACCTTCTCCACCTGTGCATCTCACCTCTCCATCATATCCTTATTCTATTGCACTGGCCTAGGAGTGTTCTTTAGCTCATCAGCTGCATACTCCAGTGCAACAGCCTCAGTGTTGTACTCCGTGGTCACCCCCATGCTGAACCCCTACATCTATGGTCTGAGGATTAAGGACATCACAGGGGCTCTGAGAAGACTCTTCAGTGGGAAGCTCTAGAGGAGACAGATTTCATGAAGTGCCTCTGGTCAAGGGCACTAAGCCACAGAGCCCGAAATTACAGTTCTTTAATCAGATCCTGATGGAGAATGGGCTCTTTCCATTCATATCCTCTAGAGTTGATGTCTTTCATTTCAACATCTTTGCTGAATTAAAATGACCTCATTAATAAGGTGTCATTTCTGTTAGCCAATATCTTTCTCTCATTTTCTACTGTCCTCGTGTTCTTCCAGATCTCAGGTCAGAGGCGGTCTGGAGATGATATATATATATATATATATATATATATATATATATATACTACAGATGGAGCTTTCCCACTAAAAAAATGTCCTGTTTTGTTTTGATGACTTAAAGTTTTGTGGGCCACCCAGGGGATACATGTAAGGTGGAATGAAGAAAGCTTCTCCTTCCTTCCAGTGTCCCAGGGACAGTTCCCCCCTTCAGGTCCTTTTAGCATCCCCTTCTGTTCATTGAGCATATTTTTTTTTTCTTTAAACACAGGGAAGATAATGACCATACAAAAATGGATCACCAAGGTTACCTGTGATGGGAAATTGACACATTGGTTTTCCTGACTACCATTGTTTTATTCTTTAGAGGAAAAATTACATGCTAACCACAGCTTCCCTTTGTGTACACTGCCTTCTCATTGTGTGGTGATAGCCTGGGATACACATGATGCCGTGTGTGTGAGTGTGTGTGTGTGTGTTTGTGTGTGTGTATGTGTGTGTGCAGGCACATATTTGCACATATACAGGTTTTAGAGCAAGGGACCTGGGCTCAATGCATAGACTGTCCAAAGCTTTGATGCCTACACTTAATGACTGTTTTTGACTTTATGATAGTGTAAAAGCAATATGCATTTCATAGAATCTGAGTTTTGAAACTTCAGTTTAGGTCCTTCCCCAGGCTGGTGGTACTTAATGCACTACCCTCTCATGATGCTGTACCCTGATGACCCAGAGCTGGACTCTAGGTCAGCCACGCCCTCCCCTGGTGAACACCTGAGACTCCAGGGCTGCTGTGCTGCTCAGCTGGGAGGTTGGTGGGTGGGGCGTGTCAGTGCATTGCTGACCTGTGGGGTCCCAGCCCTTCTGATGGCTTCATCAGGTCATAGCCCACCATCATCCCCGAGTTTCCAGGGGTTCCAGGACTCAAGATGACAGGTGAAACTAAGTGACAGTGCACTTCAGTCTAACGGAAAGTTCTGCAGATAATTTATAGTGTGAATGCAAAATTTTTGGGCAGAATCATTTGTCTTGATGTTTCAGAGGCATAAGACAACTGTATTCTTCAACGTGGTAAATATGATTTTAAGTATGTTTTAATGGATACAAACATTCCTACCTGTTTCCATGGTACAGTAGAATACTTTGGAAGATGCATGCTGGGTGAAATAAGCAAGGCAGGGTGGTCAGCATTGCTTCTCCTCCAGCATTAGTCACTCCTACATGCTGAGAATCTTCAGGCTTTTGTAGTTACTGTGAAGTGTGTGGAAGGGTGCTGTGCTCACAGTTCCCTACTGTGCTGCAGATCCCAGAGCTGGCTCATCCTGGCTCTCAGAGTTTGGGAACTATTGTCTCCCCTTCTTCTTTCCCCCTTCCTCCTATACTTCCAGTCTCCAGTGACCACGATTCCCCTCTCTTCCTGTGTAAGGCCAGGATTTTAGCTTGCACACATGAATGACAGCATGCTCTGTTTCCATGCACACAGCTGCAAATACCAGGATTCATTGTTTCTTAGCTAAATATGATTCTGTAGTGTTCTGTATCTGAGCTCCCATTGACGAACACATTTTCTTTCCTTTTTATCCCATGATGGACGTCCCAGTGGTTTCCACATCTTGGCTCTTGTGAACAGGCTGTGATAAGCCCAGCCGGCAGATGTCTCTCATGGATTCATAGACGTTCCATCTGCACAAAACAGTTTTCATTGTCTTCAGTCCACAGCACTCTACACTCTTCCCCTATTGTAAGTTAAATTAGATTTTCTACACGGTTCCTCATTTGCTTCCCACCAGGTCCTTATGCACTGGGTGACATTAGTGCAACATTTTACAACTAAAGTGATGGAGTTTCAGAGTGTCTTTCTATGTTCATGCAGTGCTAACAAACATAACACTGGAGCTGATACTGTGAACTTGGCATTCTGCTGTCAGCTCTGAGATCTGAGGAGCCACACACACAGCTGCTCTCACCAGGCGTAATCGCACCTTGTGACGTACACCACCAAGGAAGCTGTCCTACAGAAGACATTGCAAGGAGAATCGCCTTTTAAAATCAATTTCCATGTTTAATTCACACATAACAATTGTATCTATTCATGGTGGACTCTGTGACATTTTGCTACATGTGTCAAAGTTTAATGACAATATTGGTGTAATTATCCCATTCATGTCTTTCAGCTTTATCATTGGGAGGGACAGGAAACTCACACTCCTGTTTTCTAACTATTTTGAAATAAACGAAACATAAGGGAAACAAGTCCCCTGCTGTGCTGTGGAACATTCAGGCTTCATGTCCTCTTTGTTGCTTTTACTGTCCACTAGCCCACCCATGTCCTCTCCTCCCTGCTCCCATTCCCAGCCTCTGGTCACTGCACTGCACTTACCTCTGAGCCGACTCTCTCCCTCTTGTACTTTCCTGTTGCCACACTGGCTTCCTTGCTGGCCTTGGACGTCTGAAACGGGCACCTTCCTCAGGGCCTTGGCATGGTCTTTGCCTCCTGCCAGACACTCTTCCCTGACAGCCTGTGGCACTTGCTCTGTCGTCCTTCAGACTTTTTTTTTGTTTTTTTGTTCAAATCTGATTTGTCAACTTCTCTTCTTTTTGCCAAATGTCCAGTTTTAGAAAAACACTTCCCTCTATTCTCTTCTTTTTTACCTTATTTTCTTTTTTTCCCAATTATCTCCTTATCTGGCATGTTATATATTTTTCAAAATTTGCTTATAATTTTATCCATCTTTAGATTGTAGGGACATCAATTTTTTGCGCTGTTCACACATTTTCTAGATCATTCGCAGTACATTGTAAATATTCAACTTTTTTTCTTTAAGTACACTAGAAATTTCTCAGTATAGCATTGACCTGTTCCTGGGAGATGGGGAGTGGTGTGGAGGGGATGTTGTTCCAGAACATAGATGGGCAGCTCTGATCCTGAGTTCACTACCCTATGCTGTGTTGGACTCATGGGCAACATCTCTGACCCACTCATGAGGGCTCCAAGTAGGCACAGTAAGGGTTTTAGACTATTGTATAGTTTTACTAAGGTCAACTCTTGAGAATGTCTCAAAAGAGGATGCTTCTTGGTTCATTGAAATTTTCATTATTTTCTCATCTGAGGGTGTGGATGCCTGGGAGTTGGGTTTTGCGGTTTCCTGCTCAGTTTTATAACATATTTTGCTAGCACAGGAAAAGATAAACATCCAGAATGCAGAGTGGGACGCCTACTGAAAATCTATTACCCTCACGTCATCTTAATGTCAAAAATTGGTGAGTTGGGGACTGTTTGGTGTACTTGCTTTTGAACTCAAAGTAATTTCATCATCCAAATTGTGACCTAGAGAAAGGAAAGGTAATTTTTAAAAAGAGAAAAGTTGGACTTTATTAAAATTGTGTAAGATTACTGGTGCGGTGGTGCACATATGTAATCCTAGTAACTGAGGATGCTGAGTCAGGAGGCTTACAGATTCAAAGCCAGCCTCTGCAACTTGATGAGGCCCAAAGCAAGTGAACTGTTGGAAGCCATGTATAAATTATGTTTTTATTGAGGAAACATAAGGAAGGGAGACTAATTTTCTGGGAACTCCTGCATGAAATTCCCCAGTTTGAGAAAGCCCAGATCATGCTGGGGCCCTGCCTTATCTCGCAGTCACAGGTCGAAACACAGCCGCCCAGTGTTGGGCATAACCTGCCAAGTCCAAAACAGGCTGTTTTCCCAACTCTTACCATATTTTCCTAAAGAAGCTCCTTACTGCTTCCCTTTGGTGTGTCCATTATAAATAGAACATGTGTGGGCTTTTTTCTTGGTTAGGATCAGACCCATCAGGTCTCCATTCCCTCAATGTCCCCTGCTTTTGAATATATGATTCTTGCCATTGTCTTTATTTTTTAATATTACTTTTCTGGCTTTTATTTCTAGTCAACCCACACCTCCAATTGTCACCAACTCCCTCCCCACCCAGGACACAGGCATAATCCTGTTTAAAAATAAAAAATAAAAAGGACTCAGGGATGTGTTTCAGGGATTAAGTAACCCTGGGTTTTATCTCTGGTACCAAAAGCATTTTATAAAAATTGCTTATCAAAGGATAGAATGAATAAGTGTAAAGGGAAGATACTGATTAGAAGCAAACAAGTGAACATCCAACAAAGAATTTAATTTGTCCTACAAATTTAAAGAAAAAGATTCAAAATGCTCTTGATTGAAGACATCCTTTGTTACAGAATATTTAAAAATTGTGAATAAGCACAATAGGAAAAGCAGCTATGTTTGAGTCCAGCCAGGGAGACTCAGTGTCCAAACTATGAAGCACCCTGTTCCATCACCCTTGGTTATGCTTGTCCAGCCACAGGGTCAGTAGTACTGTCACCATGAGATCAGCAGCCTGCACAGACGTGTTCTCAGGACTCTCATGACCCTGTTCTTCAGGTTCTATATGAAGGGGTTCACCATGGAAGTGACCAGGGCATACAGGATTGGGCAAACACCCCTGTCCAGGAGTCATGTGTCCACGTGGAGCTGAGCTGGACCCCCAGGCTGGTTCTATAGAACAGGGGTAAACCAAGAGGTGGAACCACAGATGGAAAAGACTTTATACTTCCCTCCTGCTGTTGATACTGCCATGCACAAAAGACACAATTTAGAATAAGAGAGGGAAAAAGCCCACAACGCCTATAACCATGTCCACCATGAACCTACTGATGAAGGTATCAGAGCAGCAAAGCTTGAGGACCTCAGGGGTTCACAGACATAGTGTGGGATTTCCACCTCTGTGCAGAAAGAAATCCTCTCTCCACTTTAGCTCTCAGGAAGGGATCTCAGATTGCTCATGACCAGTTCAGGAGGAGTAACTGGGCACACAGCCTGGGGCTCATGAGGATGGTGTAGTATAGGGTCAGCAGATGGTCACAAAGCAGTCACAGGCCATCACAGAAATTAGTTGTCCAAGAGTCCAAAAACTGTGAAAAATCCGATCTGGGAGCTGCAACCTGCATAGGTAATGGCCTTGCTAATAGAATGTTTGAATTAATGTCCTATGCATTTTATTTTGAGGCCAGTTCCTTCTATCCTTTGTTTCTCTACTGTTTTGAACATGATTGAATGCTGGCTATTATCAAAGGCCTTTCCTGCATCTATTGAGATGATCATATGATTTTTTTTATTGTAAAATATTATATTTAGGTACTTGAGAATTGTTCTACATGATTGACGCTGTCCAGCGGAGTCAATTTGGCATGGGGGACAAAAGAGTAGGGAGGTTCTTGAATTCGGAATTTTTTTTTTTTTATTATTGTAAACAAATGGGATACATGTTGTTTCTCTGTTTGTACATGGCGTAAAGTCATACCATTTGTGTAATCATAAATTTACACAGGGTAATGTTGTTTGATTCATTCTGTTAATTTTTTCCCTTCCCCCCCACCCCTCCCACCCCTCTTTTCCCTCTATACAGTCCTTCCTTCCTCCATTTTTGCCCCCCTCTCTAATCCTAACTCTAACCCTAACACTAACCCCTCCCACTCCCCATTATGTGTCATCATCCACCTATTATCTATATCATTCGTCCTTTGGTTTTTTGAGATTGGCTTATCTCACTTAGCATGATATTCTCCAGTTTCATCCATTTGCCTGCAAATGCCATAATTTTATCATTCTTTATGGCTGAGTAATACTCCATTGTATATATATGCCATATTTTATTTATCCATTCATCAATTGAAGGACATCTAGGTTGGTTCCACAATCTGGCTATTGTGAACTGAGCAGCTATGAACATTGATGTGGCTGTATCTCTGTAATGTGCTGATCTTAAGTCCTTTGGGTAAAGGCCAAGGAGTGGGATAACTGGGTCAAATGGTGGTTCCATTCCAAGTTTTCTAAGGACTCTCCACACTGCTTTCCAGAGTGGCTGCACTAATTTGCAGCCCCACCAGCAATGTATGAGTGTACCTTTCTCCCCACATCCTCGCCAACACCTGTTGTTGCTTGTATTCTTGATAATTGCCATTCTAATTGGGGTGAGATGGAATCTTAGGGTGGTTTTGATTTGCATTTCTCTTATTAGTAGAGATGTTGAGCATTTTTCCATATGTTTGTTGATTGCTTGTAGATCTTCTTCTGTGAAGTGTCTATTCATCTCCTTAGCCCATTTGTCAATTGGATTATTTGCATTCTTTGTGTAGAGTTTTTTGAGTTCTTTATAGATTCTGGAGATTAGTGCTCTATCTGAAGTATGCTTGGCATAGATTTTCTCCCACTCTGTAGGCTCTTTCTTCGCATTGCTGATAGTTTCCTTTGCTGAGAGAAAGCTTTTTAGTTTGAATCTATCCCAGTTATTAATTCTTGCTTTTAGTTCTTGTGCTATGGGAGTCCTGTTGAGAAAGTCTGGTCCTATGATTTTTGTCCTTAATTCTGTCAAATGTCTATTGAGCACAGGTGTACAGGAATATAGTCCCTGCACTCATGATGTTTCTACCCTTTTACGTGCTGAATATTTCTGTGTCCTCTAAATTTTTATGTTGAGATCCTAGGTTCCTGTGGACCCAGTTGGGCAGATCATTTACTCATTCTGAGTCTCACTTGTATGAATGTAGAATGAGGTTCCTAACAGTAGAGAAGACAAAGAAGGGACTTTTATCATCTTAGTACAGTGACACATGCATACCCTTGTCTACAGCAGCACGATTCACAGTAGCCAAACTATGGAACCAGCCTAGTTGTCCATTAATGGATGATTGGATAAAGAAAATGTGTTATACATGCACAATGGAATTTTATTCAGTCATAGAAATGAAAACAAAATTATACCATTTGCAGGAAAATAGGTGAAACTAGAGTTCATCATGCTAAGGGAAATAAGTCAAACTCGGAAGGTCAAAAGTATGTTTTCTCTCATATGCATAAGTTGAGAAAAAGGAAAGGAAAGGTGGATCTCATAAAAACAAAAGGGAGAACAGGAGAAAGGGTGGACAGTGAGGGGGGTTGGGGGAACTGTCAGGAATGATGTTGGCCAAATCATATTGTTATATGGTGGGTGGGCGCAAATATGTATCCTATCATTATGTACAACTATAATACACCAATGAAATGTGAGAACAAGAATGGACTTTTATAACAAGAGAATTCTGAAAAGTGACTAATCTCAAGGAAATGTGCACAAAAAGATCTCAATGTATTTCTGAATTGTTGACTGGTGAGTGGTTTATAAATGCAAGATTCAGTGGCAATTCTTAACTTTTGTTATAAATATGATTTTAAAATTTATTTTGTAAAAGCAGCATGAACCCAAGTGTACTAGGGCTCATGATTATGTATCAAGGGACCATAGCTCCCTCATTAAGGAGCAGAATAGTAAATTTTCTAGAGATGCTAGGGGTTAGTCCCCAGCAAAATTCAAAGCATTTGGGACTCAGGGGAACTGCTCCAGGCAGGATCATGCATTTTAGACCTTGGTCAAAACTTTCAGTCAGCATTGGGATTTGTGTTAAGATCTGATCTTTGTGTTAAGGTTAGAAGGGTTCATGGAGTAGAAATAAGACTCATTCCCTGGTCCCTAGGGAACAGAGGATCATCAAGATCAAATCCCCTTTGGTGCAGAGCAAGGTCTCCCTGGGAACCATGTCTCAGACTTGGAATAAGAAGAGGGAAAGTGTCCAGTGAGCAGACACACAGGGACTGAAGCTACTCCCTGCTGGTGTCCTCTGTGAGCTCTGCATTGATTTAGATGGGCCTTGGTTGCACCGCAACATAGCTTCAGTCTGCATCATCAAAGAGAGGAATTTGGACGTCACATTGAGACCTTCCATTCAGAAGAACCATCTGGATAATTCTGAGGGCCAGGTGGGTGCTGTAGGAAAACGTTTCAGAGTGAAGAACATTTACATAAGGACACCTCAGAGTCAACCCAGTCTCACCCAGAGTTGAGAGGTTGTGGTGGTTATTTGTTGGTCTGCTTGATTAATTATTTGATGTGTTTATTTAACATGCAAAAAAAAAAGAGGAAGGAAAAAGCATGGAACACTGGACTCAGCAGTGCATGGGTCATGCTGACCATGGAGTGACCTGGAATCTTGGATGGAGTGGAAGTGAGAAGCTTGAAGCCTTTTCCAAGTAGGAACTTGTCCAAGGACATTTACAATTATTTTGGTGGAAATCAGAATTACAGCATTGTCTGTGGAGGGATGGATATAGAGAGGGGGAGGGCAGTTTTGTTTCTGAGATTGAGCACCATTTTGGTTGGCTTATTATTTTTATATATCCATTTGTCAGTTGCTCTGAATATTTCAATGATTTTTTTCCAGTTCGTTATTTCTCTACTGACTTTTGGATTGAAAATGTAGCCATTATATATATCAAATTTGAGCCTAGTATGGTGACTCATGTTCATAATCTCAGCCACTCAGGAGGCTGAGGCAGGAGGATGCCAAGATCAATGCCAGTGTCAGAAACTCGATAAAACCCTGTCTCAAAATAAAAAAATAAAAATGCCTGGGAATGTAGTTCAGTAGTAAAGTGCCCCTGGGTTCAATCTTAAGTATTCTCCACAAAACTTATGTAATTTTATTCAGTGAAATATGTCTATGTTGTTACTTCTGGGGTTCTTGCCTTATTTAACATATTTTTTCAGCTGTGAACTTTATACATAATTTTTCTGATTGCCTCTAAAGTGTATTTATTACTTGATTCTGTGGTCTTCACTTCCTCTGAATTTTTGTAAGGTATTTGATAATCAATTTTCCTAAAGATAGGCAGTGAATTACATCATTGTCAATGTTTCTGTGTTCACATGCACCGAGGCAGAATTTCTGATCCATCCACCAAATGAGCTTCTCTCTGTGCCACACATTCAAGGAGCATTCTGTGTTATGCCCCTTTATGCCCAGGTTTGTGCCAACTTAGTAATTAGTTCATCATGATGGAATAGAAGTGTTGAGATTATGCATCTTCTTTTATTTAGTGCTTGATGTTGTGTTCAGTTTTGCTTAGTGCATTTGTTTTGAGGTCACTCAGCTCAACCTGCTTCTACTTCCCCACTACTCTTTCTTGTGTCACTTCTCTCTGGTTTTATCCTATGGAATGGGCACACATTCACACACTGCTGTGAGACAGAAAGGTGAGTGAAGCAGGCGAAGTCTGCCCTCTTGGATCCTGTTCCATGATGCCAAAGACAGTTCCTGGTAATAGCTGTGTATGTGCTGTGCTGTGTAGGGATGAGTCACCGGTAGGATTGTATTCAGTGTAAAGGGATGAGCGTCATGGTGTGTGCAGGATTTTATAGAAAATGGCCTTGGCATCTTGGCAGAAGACCATAATCAGGACTAGAGTGTGCCCACTGGATTTGTTCAAAGAGTTCACAACAGAAAGCCCAGGAATAACCCAGAAAGTGAACCTCACCAGAAAATGGGGGGGGGCTGCCTCTACTGCTGTCCATACAGTGACCAGTGGGTATTAATCTTTCTTTGTCCTGCTTATTTCACAGAATGAGAAATATCAACTGGTTTTTACTGTGGAACCTAAAAATTGATTCAGAGAAGCAGGAAGTAGATGGTGGATACTAACAAGTAATAGAGGGGAAATCCAATTAACAGGGACATCATTATAGTCACAACACAGGAAGAAAGTTTGGTATCTACTGCACAGGTGATGCCTACAGTTGGCAGTGATGTGCATTTCAGAATAACTGGAAGGGAGGGTTTTGATTATTCTCAGTATGACAAAATAATAAATGTTTGAGGTGATCTATATCCAATTACCCCTATTTGATTATTATGGAATATATATATGTAGAGAAACTTCATGTCATACCCCATAAGGTTGTGCAATCATTATGTGTCAGTCAACAATGCAATAAAACATTAAAAATCATTGAAATCATTATTGAATGTCACAGAAACATGTTCTCTTCTAATATTTAAAATGTAATTACCCATATTTTGTTGTTCTATTTGTATTTAGTGTTTTGAATTTCTGCTGCATTATTCCCCTCACATTGTTTTCCTTGCATGAATATTCTGCCTGTAAATGTCTTGAACCAAAAAGTTATTATTATTTCCTTTTACCTCGAGGAATTTGGTCTTGCTGTTTTGTGCATCCTTCCTAGTCCACCAGAGGTGTAATTGTAGTTGGAGTTTGCCAGAAACAGAGAGTGTTTTCTTCCATACAGACTCTTGAGTACTGAACTCATTGGAGTTTTGCCCCTCAAGTGTTTTAATTTCTCTCTATTTGAACAGATTTCTCATATTCCTTATAGCCACAGGGTAGAAAATGGCTATGCCAAAAGGATCGTGCAGGTTACATGTATCTGGGAGATGTTCAAACTGGAATCTCTGCGTACCACAGTTTTCTTGTCACCATTTCCTTTTCTAAGGTTTTTTATTGGTGCATTGTAGTTACGCATAGTTCTGGGGTCATTTGGTTCATTTTGACACAGTAACACATGCATGGGATGTAATTTTCTCCATTCCAGTCCCAGCACTTCCTCTTTCCCGTCCCCAATCCCCTGTCTCTATCCTACTGGTCTTCCTAATGTCAACTTATTGTTCTTTTTATTTATTTATTTTGATTCATTGTACACAAATGGGGTACAACTGTTGTTTCTCTGACTGTACACTAAGTAGTTGGTGCTTTATGGATATACATAAAGGTGGAGCTGGGTACCATCTTGTACCCACTTTGCAGAATGATGCATTGATACAGACAGCTTGCCTGGCGTCCATTCCTTTGAGTAGTGAGACTGGGTATGAGAGGCACAGGACCAGGAGAGCAGGACTTCTGGTGTGTTTTTTGGGATTGTGTGTTTGTGTGCATCTGCCTATAAAGGTGAGAGCAGGTTTCAGAAAAGGGGACCCTGGATTCAACATATTCCAAGAGGGAACTTGTACTACAGAGGTCAGGACTTCAAGCAGCAGATGGTAATAAACTGGGATTACATTTCAGTCCACACAGTCACCTCATCAGCCAGCTTCATGAAAGGCCCCTGCAGGGGACCTGGACAGAGTCTCTTAGGGTTGTGAACTTTCAGCAAGATCGAGGCTGCTTTGTTTTTCGCTCTTGTCTGATACCAGCTCAGGTCTGCCTCTCTTTGCTCTTGTGAACTTTGACCATCTTAAGCAGACACCTTCCTCAGGGTCTTTGCACTGGCCACTCCTCCAGTCAGCCACAGGCTTCTGCAGACAGTGGCTCCCACCCTGTCTTCCTGGAGGTCTCTTTCCAAATGTCACTTACTGGTCCATATGTCCTAGACGCCCAGTATAAAATGAGACCCCCCTCTCTTCCTTCTCCTTCACAGCTGCTTTCTTTCCTTCATAGTAATGTAGCATTGCACTTGCCACACAATCATTTATTTACCTTCTTGTGTTTGCTTGTGTTACTTCTCCATCATCAGGTGTTAGGAATACTTGCTTTCTTATCCCTGATACATGATGGCCTAGAGAGTCCCAGGAACATGGTCATCCCTGAATTAATTTCCTTTAATGCATGAAATAAATTCAAATTATTGAATAGATAATCTACTGGGGAAAGGATGAAGGTGATACTGGGATTCCAAATCAGAGATGATAAAGGATCCCCTAAAGAGAGCAGAGTCATACAGAAACACAGGAATTGTGTCTCTAATGTGAAATGGAAATGAAAGCACATGTGCATGTTTACCTGTGAAATTATACCACCTTCTTCTCACTTTCTTTTTAGTTACAACAACCATATGGGGACAAGAGAATCAGACATGGATTTTAGAATTCCTTCTTCTGGGAATTCCAGAAGACTCCAGAACACAGCCTTTACTCTTTGGGCTCTTCCTTCTCCGTGTACCTGTTCACTGTGCTGGGAATCTGCTCATCATCCTGGCCACCGTCTCAGACTCCCACCTGCACACACCTGTATACTTCTTCCTCTCCAACCTGTCCTTTATGGACTTCTGCTTCACCTCCACCACTGTCCCAAAGATGCTGGTTAATATCCAGACAAGGAGCAAGGTCGTAACATATGAGGGATGCATCCTACAGATATATTTTTTCATACTTTTTAGAGTTTTGGACAATTTCCTTCTGACTGTGATGGCTTATGATCGCTTTGTAGCTATCTGTCACTCTCTGCACTACAGAGTCATCAAGAACCACTGACTCTGTGTGTTATTGGTGTTGGCATCCTGGATCACAGTGCCCTAAATACCATGTTGCAATACTTAATGGTGTTGTGGCTGTCCTTCTTCACAGACATTGATATCCCCCACTTTTTCTGTGAACTCGATCAGGGGGTCCAACTTGCCTGTTCTGACACCTCCCTTAATAACTTGATGATATATATTGTATCTGTGTTGCTGGGAGGTGACCCCCTTGCTGGCATCCTTTACTCCTACTCCAAGATAGTGTCCTCCATCCATAAAATCTCATCAACTCAGGGCAAGTACAAAGCCTTCTCCACCTGTGCATCTCACCTCTCCATGGTCTCCTTATTTTATTGCACTGGCTTTCATGTGCACATTAGTTCTGCTGCAGCCCATGGCCCAACTCCAATGCCACATCCTCAGTGATGCACAGTGTGGTCACCCCATGCTGAATCCCTTCATCTACAGTCTGAGGAATAAGGATGTAAAGAGAGCCCTGAGAAGGCTCTTTGGAGGGAAACTATAGCAGGTTCAGAAGCCCATGCCCCTGACTGCAGGCAGCAAGCGTCAGAGCCAGAGTTGGGATTTCTGATGAGATTGGGCATGTGAAGCTTCCTCCTCCTATTGATTTCCTGCAATTTCACTCCTCGGAGTTCAACCTCTCTCTACCACTAACAACCCACTTCATTCAGTCTCCCACTTTCCATGATCTCAGCAGCTGTTCACTTTGTCTGATTTTCTAAATTCTTCCACACTTTGAACAAGAAACTTTGGAAATTCCATTTATGTCATGGGAGAGAAAGAATTTCTTACAAATAATTTCTTCCGTCTTGAAATACATTGTATCAATGATTGATTCTTTGGTTTAACTGAAAAAATATTCCTGAGTTTGACTATGTGTATGTAGAAGCACAGCACTGGGCCCCTGAGGTGGATTTTGTAGTTTGTGGTAGATGGAAATGTGTCATTGAAGTGGTTCTCCTTTGCTTTATCATTTCTCTATGTCAATGCTTTAACTGCTTCACTTGGTAACTTGGACTTTAGTATAATGGTGTCGACTGTGACAGGTTACTGGGGTCATAAAATTAAAGTTACAAATGTAAATTCATCATATTCTAATATTTTTTGAAGTAGAATCTAGACATCCTTTGGAGATCATTATTCTGCCTACTACAAGTTCTTTTTCACAGTGATATTTGTTGTGTTTTGAGAGCCCTTGTATGGAATAATTGGCTGGACATGGTGGAGCACAACATTAAATCAAGAGCTTGGAGGCTTAAGCTGCAGGATGGTCATTGTCAAGCCAGCCTTGTGAGTTAGGAAAACCCAGGTAAATAAATGAATAAGTAAATAAATAAATAAATAAATGATCAGGGCACATAGCCCAGTGGTGGTTCACCTCCGGGGTCAATCTGCAGTATGATGAAATCATAATAACCATAGCAACAAGAGCAACAATAATACACAGAAATCATTACATTCTTTAGAGTGAGTGAACACACAGCCTTTCAAAACTACACAAAAATAATGACATACAAACACAATTTGCAGAGGAGAAGAGCTAAAACTACCTACACCAGACTCTCACAGAGTTTCACAGATTTGCTCCTCAGCGAGAGGTCCCCAGAAAAGGGCCTGCAGTACCAGGACCACCTTTATCAAATAAGAATGCAGAGTTTCTGAAACCATAGTAGACCTATGGTCTCTGTATTTGCTTCTGTACTTCACTTTTGGTAATTCTTCTGCTAATAAATGCTGTCTAGAATTGGATTTGATCACTTCTTCACTGTTGACATTTAGGGCTACGGTAATTATTTGTGTTGGGGCTGTTGTGCGGTGTGGTAGATGGCTAGTACCAATGTTCAAACATTGCTAAATACATTGTTGAATATATGGAAAATATATGTAAGTGAAAACCAAATGTCCATATACTTGAAGTGGAAGCATCGTGCCAGAAGTCAAATGAAGGTATCATCGCTCCTTACAATATAGAATTTGTCATCCCAGTTTTTGGCATGGAGATGGAGGTCACAGAAATATCACTCTGTAAAATCAAATTCATAGAACAGAAGTCAATAGAAATGAAGTTTCCCAATTCCTATCAGGTATTAGGCTCAGTTTATGATGCATGAAGTGAACCAATCACGTCTCGTTCTAATAAATATTTTTAAGTTAAGGGTGAATGGGAGCTATTAACTGGTCTTAAAAGTACAACTTATTGACAATTTGAGAAAGGACCAGATAGAGAAGAAGAGCAATGCCCACAATTTAGACAAAGGGAACACAGTGCTCACCCTTATTAAAGAGGCGTGACTTTTCTGGGGTATTGGTGGTTTTTGCCCAGCACAATTTCATGCCTAGAGAGACGTGAGCTCCAGTCAAGATGCGCTCATCTGTGTGAGACTTGGAAACACATTCAGTCAAATGGGAGAAGATGTGCCAGGAGGTTGGACCTTTGGAAGACAGGTGGATCCATGGGGAAATAATAAATACTAGGTTTACTGGACTATAAATGGTTCTATTGGGAATAGAGAATCAGCAGGAAAATTATCCTCTTTCCAGGCCAGTGTCCCTCAGGGGAATAAGAGGGAAATGAGCCTAATGAGCTGATATAGGGAACTATGACTCTGCTCTGCTGTGGTCCCTCAGTGCACAGCCTTGTGATGGACAGGATGCGGTATGTCCTTTGAGGTCTTAGGTCTGCCTAGGAGCCCAGCACTTGACTCCTTCCTGCTGTGTTTTCTGGGGACAGAGCCTCAGTCACCATCAAGCCCAACCAGGCAGGACCTTACACTTCCACAGAGAGACCTTCCTCTCAGAGCTGGTCTCCAGGTGAGTCTGACAGCTCAGTGCACACTGCAGGAGGGCATCAGAGAGAATGGAACCCAGGACTCTTTATCTGAGGTCAGTGGAGAGTCAGGCCAACCTAGCACAGAGCAGGGCTGCTGTGGCTGCTCGCTTGTCCTGATTGAGGATTTACTCACAAGGCTGCATTCATTCATGACACTCGGCTGAGAAGTGAACATTGCACTGATTAACACAGGGTTCACTGCTGGCCATGAAATGGAGCTAATGTAGGCTGCAGAGAAGATGGGAGGGAGGCATCCAGTGCTCCCAGAGAAAGAGCAGACGTCCGAGGATCTCTGCAATTAAGGATAGAAGAATAGGGATTAACTGTGGATGGTTACACAGTGAAATTAGGGTGTATTTTGATGTGTGTGCACTTCAGATGATAAATATTTGATTACATTTATGTACTATCTACGAAATTCTGAGGAAGGATCTTGCAAATTCATATTATTATATATGTCCATGGGACACATATTGTTTAAACATTTTTTATTTGTTCTAATTAGTTGTACATGACAGTAGAATGGATTTATACATTTTGATAGATCATACATAATGGATTATAATCTCTCCGTTTTCTGATTGTACATATTGTAGAATCACATTGTTCAGGCAGTCATATATGTACATGATGTATTAATATCTGTCTCACTCTACTATCATTCCTTCCCCCACACCACGTCCCCTCCCTTCACTCCCCTCTACCTAATATAATGTAACTATTCTTTCCTATCCACTACCCTCATTGCGAATTAGCAGCAGCATATCATAGAAAACATCGTTTTTTTTTTTTTTTTTTCGTTTGACTTCAGAATTACTAAACTATGGAACTAACCTAGATGCTCTTAAACAAACAGGAAAAAGGATGAGGAAAGTGTCATCTATGTATATACACACACACAAACACACACACACACATGAAGGGGCGTACATTTTATCGTATTATGATTGTCCCATTAAAAAGCAATTTAGCAGTTGGATAGAGATACACGTAGGAGACTTACTTTGGAATGAATGGTTTATGTATCTGAGCCTGTGTCTGTGAGTTTGTTGAGCACTTACTTCTTATTACAGAGGCTCTATGCCAGTTTCTCTATTGTAACTGGGAGATTTTATCCCCAACCCATATTCCAATGCATTTATTAAGAGATTGGTAAAGTTTCAATTTCTTTTCCAGACTGCCTATATTCATATATGTAGAAATATTTTTGTGAGGAATATTGAAAAATTATGTCTTTTGTAAATCCAAGCCTATCAATTGACTGTATTTGTTTGCACATTTGTGGGAATGTATTGAGTGACTATTGTAATATTTTCTTTTTTGAACACAAGCTTTAAAAAAGGTAATGAACGTTCTCATGCATCCCTCATGCTACATCCCCTTAGATACACATTTTCAACTGCTTTTCACATCTCTGCTATTGCTTATGGTTGCGTTTTGTCTTTTTCTGCTCAGGTTCATTGCTCAGAAAGGCATCACTTTTAGGCATCATTGAAAGGCATTCATGCTTATTTCCCTCTTGATCCAATTATATAATCTCATAAAGAATTAGAAGAAGAAAATTAGAAGCTTCCCACCAGATAACTGGTAAATATTTAAGGAGAAGGAAATATTCATTTTCCTTACTTGAGCATTGCATATTGAATACATGTGCTGAATTGTCATATTGTACCCTATTAGCATGTACATGTATTATGTATCAATTTGAAAAATTGGACAGAGGTTGTAGAACATTTATAGGGAGCTTGTTTAGCATACACAAAGTCTTGGGTTTGAGACTCAAATCTGCCAAAGGAAACGAAAAAAAAAACATATGAATAAATTATCAAATGAAATTTTAAGACTAAAATAAAATCCATAACGTCTTGCATTAAAAAAAGCAGTATACTTCCACTAATTTAATCAATGCTGTCATTCTCTATTCTGTAAGTTATCAGTCTCTTTTAAAGCTTTTCTTTCTGTAGAATGTGTTCATACATGCTCCTATACATTCTATGCAAATGCATGAGAAAAATCCTGTGCACTCCTCACTGTTCTCTCGTTTGATGCACTGTTTTGTCCTTAAGGTTCGTCCACCTTCTCACTCTAATTCTTGTGGACTTCCTGCAGATGACCAGCTCACTGCAGTTTAGGTATTTCTAAGGCTGCACAGCATTTAATAATGGGGCTGTGCTACTCATACTTTCCATACCTTTCATACTGGTTCTTACTAATTCACTGCTATAACGAAGTTTCAAAAAATACGTTGCTACTGTTAAGTTCAAACAAGTGATTCTCAACCAGAAGGATGCCCCTCCCTGACACAGAGCAAGTTTCACAGACATTTATAGCGGTCACTCAGTGGAGGGGTCATGAGAGCTCAGGGTTGTTGCTGACCCTCCCACAATGCACAGGCCAGCACCCGCCTCAGAGAATTAACTTGTCGCAGAATGTCAATATTCAGGAGATCAAGAGACCTTGAGTTAAGGAATTTCTATCATTTTGGTATTTGTAGCTGACTTCAGATTATCTCCCTCATATGTGGTCCAGAGTCACATCTGTTCTACCTAATTTTGAGAGTACTCTTTGTCCTATCTGGTTAAAAATTCTAACCACAACCGATGAAACAGCTCTTCAGGAGCTTTTCTTAAGGATGTAGGTTGTGGATAAAATATTTCTTGCTGTTTTCTTAAACTATTGCTGAACTTGAGCAAATATTTTGGTGTACCTTTACTCTTATTTGTCCTTTTTCTACCAGGATCGATATTTTGAGTGATTTTTACAAATTATTGTTTCTTCATTGTCTTCTCAGGTGGTATCTTTGACCATGAAAATTATTCATATATTTTTTTACTGGTACATATCTGTCTTCTTACATCTGAGTTTCTTGCCTTACTAGGTTCTTGCTCACTGTAGATTTTTATATAATTTGTTAATGTTCACCTAAATTCAGTGGTGTGTTTTTACACTTAGGTCTTATCTTCTCTGGTTACTGTTAACTTAAGTGAGGTAGGAGCCAACTTCACTTTCCTCCAGGCAGATATTTATGCGAGCGTTTATTCCACAATCTAATCTTCTACTAAATTGAAATGAAACTTTGTCATATATGAAATGTTCACATATACTCAGGTTAAATTCTTTATTCATTCAACAAGTGATAGCTGAGAATTTATTAATTTCAGGTTATCATAGGAACAACATGTTATATTCTGATATGCCAAAGTTTTTGTTGATTTAATTACTAATTCATGTTGATATCTTGGACTTGCTCCTGTTAGTCTTGTTCCAGGTAGTTTTGGGTTTTGCATTGCACAGGATGGAACCAGAGCCTCAGTCATGCTGACAAGTGCTCTACTACTGAGCCACACTGCCATCTGGTTTCTGCTAGCTTTTGAGGCTCCATTCAGCTTGTTGAACACAGTTGTTTGGAAGTAGTCCCATGGAACCTGGTTGCATTCTCGTGCAGTTTTTGAATTACATAACTTACTACTTTCTTACATTTTTCTCTACTAATTGCAGATATACTTCTGCATCTTTGTGAAAATAGGAAGGTGAACAGAGCCCGTGAAGTCTTTGCTCACCTGGTTTGGGTTTTACAAGGTCATAGACTGAGTACTGTGAAATGCATGTGTTGTAATAAAAGGCCCCAGTAATAGGAAGGAAGAAAAGGCACAGGACTGCCATGACATGTGTGGTTTAGCAAAGAATGACTGGAGAGGCCTCTGCTTGTTGGATGAAGACCAGAACCAGGGCCAGAGTGTACCCGGGGGCTTTGTTAAGGAAAACAGAAATTAAAATCCAAAGTCCAAGAAGTGAGGAAGATGACTCCTCAACCACCATAGCAGTACCCATTGGTCAAGGAGGTCTGGAAGAGGCACAGGAAAAGCAAGAGTTTCTGCTTCTTAGAAACAAGACGAGATTTTCTTGTACTTTAAGGATCCTTCTGTGAATTGTTAGTTTATTCTCCTTAATCACTTTATCTTTGAGTCCTTTCTGTATCACTTGGAAATCATAAAGACATTGCTATTTCTGACTTTCGATGTATTTATTTCTGCCCCTTTCTTATTTTTGCAGGGTGCCCAGGAGGCAGACCCTGGGCTGGAACACACCCAGAACCAAGGGAGTGGTTCCTTCCTCTTGCTTTCTTGGGGACCATATGGGCTTATTACCTCTCTCCCCCACTCATGTGTCCATTTCATTCCACTATTTTTCTGCTTGTTGACATTTTTTCATGTGTGTGTTTCTTTAAACGCAGAGTGTAATCGAGCATTTAACGTAGCGGTATTGGTAGCATGCTTATGTGTTCATGAGAGGCTTACAAAATGGGCATTCTGGCTGCCATTTCTGCATTAGGGGAAAGATAATTTAATCTGTCCAGCGTGCATTGTATACACTAGGAGTCTAACAGTGTGGAGTGAAGGTCAGAGGCCACAGTGGTGATGGTGTGTTGTGTGTTCATGTATGTTGTCCTCAGGGCAGGGCTCTGGGACTCAGAAATTCCAAGGTGATAGTCATAGTACATAAATCAACTCAACAATAAAGGTAACATGTAGCATGTCCATTTCCATTCAATGGATACTGAGAAGTAAGTTAATACTATGTGAAGATGTAGTGGGGAGGAAGGCCTTCCTGTCTCAGGCAGATTCAGCTCCAGCAGGGAGGCCACCTCTTTCCTCAGCATCCCTCTGACACCATCTCTGACCACTCTCCCTCTTTCTCATTGACCTCTTCACACTGGCTGCTTGATGCCCTTGTGTTTTCTAAACATGCTCTTGCCTCAGGACATTTGCACTGGGAATTCCTTCTGCCAGGTAGAAATGCCTGCTAGCCTGCTGGCTCCTGCTGGACCTCCTGAGGACTCTATTCAATTGTCACGTTCTCTAATGCACATCTGGTTACCTATAAAGTAATAGAGAGCTGGGTGTGTGAGTCGTGTGAGAGCCCTAGAGCACCTGCTTAGCATATACAAGGCCCTGGGTTGAATCCCCAGCAACACACAAAAACACACATAAATACAACCTCTTATTTGCTGTCTACATTACAGCTGCTTTTATTTTTAGAAGTGCTTCATCATCATGCATGCCATATGATTATTTCTTTTTACAGTAGCTTATTAAGTTACAATTAATTTTCAAAGGACCACACATATTTGATGTGTATTATTCAGTAACTTGTCACATAGGAAAATATTGTGATAAATCATTTGCACAAAAATGTAACATACCTATAATTTATCCCTTTGCATATGTTCTTTGCTCATCACTGGGATGTAGGAGTTGTGGATGTTAAGGTCTGGATGGTACCTGGAATGAGGTCAGCAACCCACAAGTACTACTCAATGGTAAGAAGTATTTTCTCATTAATTCTGTACAATGCATGAACACTTGAGGAAAGACTTAGAGTGAGACAGGGATTTCTCATCAATATTGGCACTAGGGATGCCCTAAGATGACCAGACCCATGATACCACAGATGTTAATTTATTTACTGGAAAATAGAAATTGTGACATTTCAACCATATTGGTAGCATCAATGTGTGCAAAAAGCGTAATATCATTTTTCTGTTTTCAGTAGTAACATCTACCTCATGGAACCAGGAAACAGTACAAGAATTTCACAATTCCTCCTTCTTGGATTTTCAGAGGACCCAGAACTGCAGCCCCTCATCTTTGGACTTTTCCTCTCCATCTACCTGGTCACTGTACTGGGGAACCTGCTCATCATCCTGGCCACCATCTCAGACTCCCAACTGCACACGCCCATGTATTTCTTCCTCTCCAACCTGTCCTTTGTGGACATCTGTTTGGTGTCCACCATTATCCCAAAGATGCTGGTGAACATCCAGACACAGAGCAAGGCCATTACCTACGCAGGCTGCATCACCCAGATGTGCTTTTTCTGGGTTTTTGTAGAGTTGGACGGCTTTCTCCTAGCTGTGATGGCCTACGACAGGTTTGTGGCCATCTGTCACCCACTGCGCTACACTGTCATCGTGAATCCTCAGCTCTGTGGTTTGCTTGTTCTGGTGTGCTGGATTCTGAGTGTCCTGCATGCCCTACTACAAAGCTTAATGGTGTTGCGACTGTCCTTCTGCACACATTTAGAAATCCCCCACTTTTTCTGTGAACTCAACCAGGTGGTCCAACTTGCCTGTTCTGACATCTTCCTTAATGACCTGGTAGCATATTTTGCACTTGTGCTTGTGGCTGTTTGTTCCTTTACTGGCATCCTTTACTCCTACTTCAAGATAGTGTCCTCCATCCTTGCAATCTCATCAGCTCGGGGCAAGTACAAAGCCTTCTCCACCTGTGTGTCCCACATCTCCGTGGTCTCCTTATTTTATAGCACAGGCTTTGGTGTGTACCTCAGTTCTGTGGCAATCCACAGCTCACACTCCAGTTCAACAGCCTCAGTGATGTGCACTGTGGTCACGCCCATGCTGAACCCCTTCTTGTACAGTCTGAGGAATAAAGATGTAAGGAGAGCCCTGAAAAATCTCTTCAGAGGGAAAATATAAAATGATCCATTCTCTCTAGAAGCACATGACCAGGAAGCAGAGCCCCAGGGCCACAGTTGCGGATCTTTGATAATATGGTAGATGTGCAACTTTCTCCTCCTGTTTTCTTTCTGGAGTTTTCATTCCTTGATCCCCACTGGTCGGTACCTCCAAACTTCTTTATTAAGCTTTGTGCTCTGATATCCACTAGATTTTAGCTCTGTGACTGTGTGATTCTCCACAATTATTTCAAATAATGTATGGAAATATTTGGAAATTACCATTATGTCACAGACCATCGAGGATTTTTAAAGAATAATTAATTCATCCATGGCATATTTTATTGAGTAATATTTCTTTCATATTACTGTAAAAATAGCCATGAGTTTTAACATGCCCAAAAAAAGAAAAATAGATTTGATGACTGAGGCAATTAATGAAATTCCTAGTCAAGGTAAATGTGATGTCACTTTTTCTCTTTGAATATCATGATCTTGACTCCTCTGCTTGATAATGTAGAATTTAGCGTACTAGTGCTTTTAAGAACTGGTCACAGGCTGGGATGTTAGCTCAGTGGTAGAGCACTTGCCTTGCAAGTGTGAGGACTAAGCTCCATCCTCAGCAACCCATTAAAAAAAATCTAAACCCAAAAAGTGGTCACTGTGATTTACAATGTTAATTCATTTAATTATTGACTGACATTATATTTTATATATTTATGAGTTGCATATTTATGCATTATTCTTTTTAGTGTATTTTAGTCATACATAAAATTGGGGATAGTTTTAGCATAATCATACAGGTATGGAATATAATTTGCTCCATTTTGGTCTCTAGTATTTCCCCTTTCTCTCTCATCCTCCCTCCCCTTTTCCCCTGGAAGAAATTTCTACTGGTTTTCCTTCTATTTATTTGTAGATGTTTAAAAATTAGCGTAATATGAAATTGAGCAAACTATGCTATGGATATACTTCAGTGAATTTCTCCTTTATGTATATCTATAGTGCAACGTATTTTGATCCATGTATACATGAGGCAAGGATCCACTCAGGATAGTTGGTATATTCATTACCTGAAATGCCAATCATTTATTTATGGTGAAGACATTCCAAATCCTCTCTTCTAAGAATTCTGAGAAATACTAATGCATTATTATTAGCTACATTCACCCCACTGTGCCATAGAACCACAGGACATTCTGCTCCTGCCCAGCTTCAACTTTGCTCTCATATGTAGGGTCCTACTTCTATGGCAGCTCAGTGTCCATGACACCTATCCAAGTCTTGGGCTGGACAGGCCCCCCAGAGGTGTCTACTCACCATTTTTTCTGGGTGAATACTTTTGTACTCTAGATAACATATTAAAGTGATAACAGTGTATAAATGATAAATAGATCATGGTCCTTAGGTTTCAGGCACCAGGAGAGGAGGAGTGGACCTGCCTATTATAGGGTGATAGTAGCGACCTGCTTAATGGAATCCTTTCTGCCTTTTGATGTTATCAGTGTTAATATCACAGGTGTGATGAGGCACTCCAGTTTTGTGAGATGCTACAATTTGGGAAAATGAGGAAAGGGTGCCTGGGTAACTCTGTGTCATTTCAGGCATATGTATGCTCATCTGCAATTATCCCCATGCAAAAATTTAATTAATAGTTGTAAATGAAATAAGTTAACAATACAGGAATAAGTATTTCTCTAGGACCAGAAATGCGGACATTTTTCCTTTTTCTCCTTGAGCTCATATTTCTTTCCTACTGCCCCCAAATATTTTCCACAATCTTATGCTACAAGGTGTCTCAGGCTTAAAGATCACCTTAATATATGTTCTTACAATAAAACCATAAAAATCAAAAATAATTGTTATCATTCTTGTACACTGTGTCTTTGTTATTCTGGACAATGTGGACCAGTGAGTGTACAGGATTCTGTGATGGAGACCCTTTTTTACATAGTGTAAAGCTGTTGGATAAGGAAATAAACAGCATTGGGACTAAGAGTATTTGACACCTAATGCTCTGCCATCATTGTCTTGTGTGCTTCAGGGAGTGAAGGGCAATGTAGTGCATGTGGGAACTGGTAGGTAGGCTGCAGAGTAAGGGAAGCTCTCCTAGTCCTCCCACCAGGACTACCCACTCACTCTCCAGGCCTCAGTTCAGATGGAAACTGAAATTCTCTCCTTTGCATCTCTATCAAGACTAAATCTTAGTCATAGTTGAGTTACTTTAGAGCATTGGATATTTTTCTTTCCTTATGTTTACAGAGCATTTCCACTATTTTTTTTAATTTTAAACATTCTAGAGTTATATTTTATGTTTTTATTGGTACATTATATTTAAGATTAATACTGGGGTCCATTATGACATAATCATACAAGCACAGAATATTCGTTGCTTCACTTCAGTCCCCAAAACTTCCTCTTCCCCCCTCATTCCTCTTCTACTCTACAAGTTTTCCATATATCTATATATTTATTTATATCTATATCTATCTCTATGTGTGTACCTATCTATTTTATAATCTTTAAAATGTTTTGACTGCAATGCATACCATTGGCACATCATCTTCACTCCTAAAATTTACCAAGTCACATCCTGATGTCAATTTGGTGACATTCTGACTGGCCATAGAAATTCTTCAGAGCAAGTCATGGACACACATGCACACACACACACACACACACACACACACACACACACACTACCACTTAAGCTTCAGGTCTCTGTGTTTGCCAGACTTGTGATGCTTGATAACATCCAGTTGTTCCTCTCTGGGCATAAGTTGCAAGGGGCATTATCTACTGCTAACTGTGCTAACTGTGGAAGTACAACATTGGCAGATGCCAAATTTAGAGATCATCCAGTGCAAAACGACCATAAGTTCTGTCATGTTCCTCAGGAGATCTGGCTTTATTCAGGCCCTTGAAACATCTGCCTAGAGACGGTTATTTCTCATTCTTACAGTCACTGAGTAGGAAGTGAGGAGCAACCATCAGACTGGGCAGAAGGAATGGTTGCTTTGGGGTGCACGCAAGCACTACATGGTGATCCTCAAACCTATGCATGTATCAGAATCCTGGAGGGCTTTTGAAAGCACAGATTGCTGGCACCATTCTTAGAGTGCTTGATTCAATAGGTCCACGTAGGTTTGAAAAATATGTGTTTCTATTAAGTTCCCAGGTGATGCTAATGTTGCTGTACCAGGGAAACATGTTTGAGAACCACTGACCTAGAGACAAGTTTTCTCAATAATGATGGTAATCACAACATGCAGTAAAGTAATGATCACCCAAAGTGAATCAGTTCATGAACTCCGTGGGTTGGATGAAGGATGAAAATTATACTATATTGGGGAAAGCATGCTAGGATTGAATTATGTGTTTCTTCCTCCTTCTGGGAAAGCCTAGCAGCCTCATGGAAATGGGAAGCCAAGTAGGAATGAGAAATTGCTCTTTCTGGGACTTTCAGAGGATCCAGACCAGCAAATCCCCTGTGTTGGGCCCTCTCTGCCCAGGTACCTGGCAACATGCACTGGGACCTGCTCAGCATCCTGGCCACCAGCTGGGACTCCCCACTCTGCACCCCCAGTGGGACCTGTTGGTGCATTGCCAGGTGTTGAGCAGCATCCCTAGCCTTACCCACATGGTAACTGTTACACATTCCTAGAGGTGTCAATCTAAGTTTCTACAGACACTTCCAAATGTGTTTTGGAGGAAAAATCATCTCTGGTTGAGGACCAGAGGACTATGGCATAAGAACTATAAAATCTTAATGGGATTCCACTCAAAACCCATGCATTATTCAGGTTATAAGTCTGGGCAGATGAGTTAAACCTTAGGTTCCATTTCTGCCAAATTAGAATCAGGTTCCTAATAGTACTGACAGATGAATGGACTTTTATAAATGTTGTATAAGAGAGTCCTTAGGTTTCAGTCACTGTTTTCACCACTGTGACCAAAAGACATAAAAAGAGAAATTTGAGAGCAAAGGTTTATTTTGGGGCTCATGTTTTCAGAGATCTCAGTCTATAGGTTGTCAAACCCATTGTCTGGGTCCCTAGGTGAGGCAGGACATCATGGCAGGAGAGTGTGGTGGAAGACAGTGGCTCAGGCATGATGATCTGGAGGGCAGGATGATGAGGAAGCAGGAGAGAGAGAGAGAGAGAGAGAGAGAGAGAGAGAGAGAGAGAGAGAGAGAGAGAGCACTGCACTCGACAAAGACAAAATACATATCCCAAAGGCACACTCCCAAGGACTCACCTGCTCCAGCCACGGCCAACATACCTACAGTCACCTCCCAGTTAATTCTTACAAGAGAATACATTCACTGATTGTTTTAAGGCTCTCATAACCCCATTGATTTCACCTCTAAAACTTCTTACATTGTTTCTCATGTGAACTCTTAGGGGACACTTTCTATCTAATGAGTAACAACTTATATGTCAATAGTTTGGAGCAATGTGCATAAAAAGATCTGAATATACATCTTATAATTTGCAAACATTTTGTAAGTGAAGAACAAAATGGAACCCTCTGAACTTTTCTTAGTCTTACAAGCATTAAACTTTTAATTGTTTTGTGAAAAGCACCATGAAGCAAAGGAAGGTCATACCCACAGTGTCATTCAAAACAGCACAGTTCTTCCATTGTTGAAGAGGGAAATTACAATTTTCTGAGGATATCAGGGACTGTGTCCTTCAAGTGACTCAGTGCTTTGTTGATTTAAGAAACAGTGAAGAAAGATTCTTTAGTTTCATAATTTGGAGAAATCCTGAACTCTGGATTGGGAGAAGGTCAGATATCTGGAAACCAAGTGTTCTAGAGAAGGAGTAATGAACACTGGTTTCACCCGGTCTCTTGAGAACAGAGAATCTGTAAAAGAATTTTTTCTTGCTGTGTAGAGCAGAGGCCCACAGGGACATGATGTGCTCAGGAGTTGAATAATAGGAGGGGGACATGCGGGCGTATACCTAAGGGAGAATCTACCGGGGGCTCTGAATATCTCCCCACCACTGTACTTCAGCAGGTGCGACCTTCAGCTGGACAAGGCTCCCCCACCTGATAGTTTGAAGACCTAATTCTGGCTTAGGGACTGATACTTCACTCCTTGCTGCTGTCCTGTTAGGAACAGAGCTTCAGTCTCCATCATCAACCATCCAGGGGAGATTCTGTGTTCCCACACAGAGCCCTTCCTTCCACAGATGCCACCCAGGGGAGTCCAAAAGCTTGATCAGTGTTGCAGGAAGTTCCAGAGATAATAAAGTCTGAGGAAGTTTCCCTGAGAGCAATTCAGCCTGGCCCAGGGTGCCGAGAAAGCAGGGGAGGCTTCCTTTATTTTTAGGGTGCTTATTTACAGTGCTAAAATGTTAATAACAGCTGAACTTAACAATGCAGGGGTGATTATTGACATTTAAATGATAGTGAGAAACCCTAATTAAAGGAGGTAATGGTAGGCATAATTTGGTTCCAGTAAACGTAGAATGTATGTCCAAAAAAATTTTTTTTATATTGTGTGGAGTATTCACTGTGGATATTTCTTTTTTAAGATGGGGTGCAATTAAATATGTTTGCATATCCCTACGAAAAGACCAGATCAATGCAGTGCTGACAAATCCTACATTGCAATAGTGTCTCATGAGGCATATGTCTTGCAATTATCTTCCCTCATGCAAGGTAGTCAGAAAAATGAAAAAGGCATATCACCAAGCTTATATCCTTACTACTGAGTGTGAATATGCTTTTATCGTGAATTGTGCAAAATATTTGAGTTTGTATAGTGGGGTTGGCGTATTCCAGTTCCCATTTTTTGTTGTAAACTTTCAAATATAAGAATTGGAGTTTTCATCACCTTTGCTATTTAGTTTCTGTATGTATGTGTAGACGTGTTGGGAGAAATTATAAAATTATTTGTATTTTGTGTGATCAAGTCTGTGGTTTTATTGTGTTTACCTCATTGCTTTTTAAATGTACAATGTGCATCTGCATTATATGAAGAAATGAATAGCCTTTTATGCATATTTCCAACTAGTTTTTACAAGTCTGTTATTCTTCATTATGATTTTAGTCTTTTCTTGATAGATCTCTTTCACAAGCCACGTTCACTTTAGATATTATTTGAAAGACATTATTATTTAATTGCGATAGCTCAGTTGGTAAAGTGCTCACTTTGCAAGAACAAAGACTTGGGTTCAATCACAACACCACAAAAAAAAATTATCTTCAAATTTCATATAATATGTTTATGTATATATACTGTGTGTGTGTGTGTCTGTGTGTGTGTGTCTCTGTGTGTGTGCATAAGAGTGCTTACAACACAGTTGTCTAGGTCTCTGAAAATTTAATTTCTAATCCATGTTGAAATCACTTAAATCACTGCCATTTTGTATCCTGTTTCATTTAATTATCAACTGATATTAATAACGGTCCTTCTGATTCTGTTGTTTGGAAACCGCTTAATATCACTTGGTTTTAAGCCCTTGCCTTGTAACTCTCAAGAATAACCTAATTCATTAGATCATTTCTTTCCTATTGAACCCCATGGGCCTGCTTAATTCTCCTCTCTGTGCTCACTGTAATGATTTTTCATGGTTTGAAGTAAGTTTCTTTAGGTTGCCCAGAACTTCTTGACTGATTGACTACAGTGCAGGGGATAAACTCAGGTCTTGCACATGTTTGGCAAGCACTCTACCACTGAGGCATGTCCCCGGCATTCTGCTTTTACATTTAAGGAGCTACCACTAAGTGGCCCATGCTGACCTCAGACTTGCAATCCTCCTGCCTCAGCCTCCGTGGGTGTGGGATGCCATACCAGGCTCATTCATCACCCTCTGACATGATTTCTCTTCATTCATTTGCTCACTCCACTCATCACACTGGGTTCCTTGTAGTCTTGAGGAACTGAAACAAGCATCTTCCTCAGGGATTTTGCCTTGGCTGTTCCTCATCCAGGTTCACCCAGTTCCAGATACCTCCTGGTTCCCATGTTGTCTTCCTTGAGGTCTCTGTTCAAATGTTACCTTGTCTGCTAATATTTCCTGAACATGCAGTAAAATAATGTCCCCATCCACTCTCTCCTTTCTATCTTCTTAATGCACCTGCTGTAGTTTGGATCTTGAATGTTCTCCAAATGCCCAGGTATTGAAGAGTTGGTCCTCAGAGAGGTGCTTTAAGAGGTGCGCCTAGGGGAATGTCCTCAGGTCAATGGGGGTGTGGCCTCCTCCTTGCTCTCCTTTGCTTCCTGGTCATGGAGGAGTGGACTTGCTCTGCACAGGTTTTCTTCCATGGACTCCTGCCTCACCACACGCCCCAAGCCACGGGGTCAACTGGACATTTCAAAACTGTGACCAGAGTACAACTCACTCTAAGTCAATTTTACCGAGTATTTGTTACAGTGATGGGAAGATGACTCACACACAGTTACTTCTCCTTCACATACTGTGTGGATTTTGTTTTTCTTCACACCTTGTGTCAACAGTGCCTCCTTCTATTTGTATTTATAAGTGAGTCGAAGAATTTCTCATAGAAAGTAGATGAAACTGAAGAATGTCATGCTAAATGAAATAATCCAGACTCAGAAAATCAAGGGCTGAATGCTCTCTCTCATAGGCAGAACCTAGAACAAAGGAAGGGGGAAAGAGGGGAGAATCCTGTGAAAATAGAAGAGAGATCAGTGAAGCACAGGAAGGGGATTGAGGGAGAGGCAGGGGATGGGAAAAGGGATGAATGGTGGAATGAAGCTGACCAAATTATGCTATCACATACATGAATACACCACTGTGAATTTCAGCTTTGTGTATATCTATAGAACACTAATTTTAAGAACTATAAATAGAAGGAAGACAAGTGAAGTTAAGACAACCAGGAGGGAGAAGGGGGGGCAGAAGGAAGTGCTGGGAATTGCATTGGAACAAATTGTATTCCATGCATGTATGACTAGGTCACAGTGAACCACAATGTTATGTATAACTATAATGCACTAATATTATGTATAACTACAATGCACTAACAAAAACATTAAACACTTTTTGAACACATGATATTTGAGTAGATGCTGAACATGAGACAGAAATTTCTAATCAAACATAAGACAATTAATACCATAAAGGGGACAAGATTCATGCACAAAAGCAGATGTTAATTACTTGACTATAGAAGATTGAGGGTGGTGCATAACTCAGTGGTACAGCTCTTGCCTAACAGGAGTTTGACGTCCAGCATGTGCACATACACTCACGCAGTCAGAATAAGTAGCGTTGTGACAGGTGTGTAATGCTTTCTTGTGTCCTGTTCTTGTTCTCTCTTTTGGTAGTCATATCAGACACATGGAACCAGAAAATGATACACAACTTTCAGAATTTCTTCTTCTGGCTTTTTCAGAGCAAGCAGAAATACAGCCCCTTATCTTTGGGCTTTTCCTCTCCATGTACCTAGTCACTGTGCTGGGGAACCTGCTCATCATCCTGGTCACCGTCTCAGACCCCCCATCTGCAGACGCCCATGTACTTCTTCCTCGCCAACCTGTCCTTTGTGGACATTTGCTCCACCTCCACCACCATCCCAGAGATGCTGGTGAACATACGAACACAGAGCAAGGCCATTACATATGCAGGCTGCATTACCCAGATGTACTTCTTATTGCTTTTTTCAGGACTGGACAGTTTTCTGTTGATTGTGATGGCCTATGACCGATATGTGGCCGTCTGTCACCCCCTGCACTACATAGTCATCATGAACCACCGGCTCTGAAGACTGTAGGTCTGGCATGCTGTATCATGAGCATCCTGAATTCCTTGTTGCATAGCTTCATGGTTTTATGACTGTCCTTCTGCACAGATTTTGAATTCCCCCACTTTTTTGTGAGCTAAATCAGGTGGTCCACCTTCCCTGCTCTGATAGCTTTCTTAATGACATGATATATATGACAGCTCTGCTGCTAGGAGGTGGCCCACTCACCTGCATCCTTACTCCTACTCCAACATAGTGTCCTCCATCCAAGCAATCTCATCAACTCAGGACAGGTACAAAGCCTTCTCAACCTGTGCTTCTCACCTCTCCGTGGTCTCCTTATTTTATTGCACAGTCCTGGGAATTTACCTCAGTTCTGCTGTGACCCAAAACTCACGTTCAACTGCAACAGCCTCTTTGATGTACACAGTGGTCACCCCCATGCTGAACCCCTTCATCTACAGTCTGAGGAATAAATACATCAAGGGTGCTCCTAGGAGACTACTTGGGAGCACACCTGGGAAAGAATCAGTTGATCCACCTCAGTAGACTTGGCTGTGCTTTGGAGACTCTATCTTTGGGTCTGAAACTAATTCTTTGATGAGATTGTAGAATGAAAACTTGATCCTCTTATGTCCCATAGTCTCTGTTTTTTTGATATCAGCTCTCCCATTCAATGAAAGTGCCCAGCTTGTCCAGGCTTTCTGTTCTTTGTGGTCTCTACTGAAATGTCTTCCTTTGTCATTTCCTGTTTTCCCAAACTCATTCCCACACTCGTGTCAGAAGAATTAGGAAACTTCTATCCATCATGGACTAACATGGACTTCTTTAGAATAATTTCTTCCTGAATAACAAGAATCTTTCTGTGTTTTACTAAAGGAATTGTCATGAGTTTACTGTTCCTGAAGAAAAGACTACACACGGAAGCTGAGGCAATTAAAGTCGCAACATAGAAAAATCTGAAATTTGTTTTTCACATGTGCTACTATGTTTTTTCTCACCTTTTCTTTCCCTTACCTGCCTCCCCTTCTCTCTTTCTCATTCTTTCTTTCTTCTTTTTTTAAGGTGGGGATAGAACACAAGGCCTTGTACAGGCTAAGCAAGTTCTCCACTACTGAGCTACTACTTCCATCATTTTCTACCTCATGACCATAAATGTTCCTCCTGGTAATGTAGACTTGAGCACTATGGTTTGTTTTGTAACCAATGATTGCATTTTATTCTCTCATAAGATCCTGTTCTCTTATTAAATTCATTGGAGATAGAGTAACATAGACATTGGCAAAAATTGTCAAGTGCATTTTTCTAAGTTGAGTCTAACTGGAAAGACAAATTTGAATAAAAGGTTTGACTCCATAAAGTCAATCATGGATGACCTTAAATATGATCAATCAAAATTTTAAATTGGGTAGTTTTATTGCTATGGAAAAATATTTTCTTTAAATATTCTGTTTCTACTCACTGAAGTGGGGAATGTTCTTGTCCATGTGTTGGAGGGTTTATGCATTGGGTTTCAGGAGTGGTTGGTGGACCATTGAATTATCTCCCTGTTGCTCCTTGGATATGTCTAGTGCTGTCTGTAAACTTTACACTTCCTGTTGCTCCCAATGAACTGTCTCTCCATCTTCTAAATTTTATCATATCCCCTATGGAGGATGTGAACGAACAATATAATTCCATATTTCCTTTTCCCTTGGGAATCAATTCGACGTTTATGATCTTTCAGTGAGTCAAAGAGAGCCTGCACTCCAGCCCAGTCATGTGATTCAGAGTCAACAGCTTTACAACTCACAGGTGCATGTCCTTCCACATCTCCTGCTCAACTGGAACCTCATTAGAGTCAGCTTTTAATTCAGTTACGTGAAATTAACTTGAACAACAGAATAATTATGAATGCTATCATCAAGCATTGGAACAAATGTCAAAATCAAACGTAGCAGATTATTGCAATTTCTTGCAGTTCTTTTCCTCTTCGATTATTTTATCATTAGCTATTTCTGTGTACAAAGTCATCCTAATGTCAAAAGTTTTAATATAGTATTATATCATCAAGTGGAAGTGGTCTCATGAGTCTGTACTCAGCTGTGAGCATCTGTGTTCTGTTTTCAAGAATCACCCTTGGTGTGGAGGGTGAATGCAGTGCTATTCTGTCGGGAGATCATTTATGATCAGCTTACTCCATGTTTACATCAAGGTTAACCTCCTAGTTTACAGGAATGAACTACCTTCATCTAATTCCACTTTCCCTCTATCTGTATGTGACCCCTTGCTTCACTCCCAGTAGAAAAAATAGATCCAATTTGTTAAGGGTGACCAGCCTTAAGTGCCTTCTATTGTACCCTGAGATCTGCACTTCCTGTTTTACCTTAAAATTAATTTATTAGATTATAATGATATTCAGTAACCCACACAGACTTAAAGTGCTCAATTTGTTTAATTACAAGAACCCCACAACAATGAAAAGTATGCACAGCATGATTCCATTTGTGTGCAATTCAACAAGGTGCTCATTAAGGTTTAAGTGCTTGCTTATGCAATTACTATAAAATTGGCATCCTTGAGCTGTGCTATGGATAGAACTGTAGGTCATTGTGTGAAATGAAATAAGCCAGGCACAGAAGGAAAAATACAATAGGATCTCACTCAGGTGTAGAATCTGCAGAAGTCGAACTCACACGAGCAAAAAGTAGACTGTTGTTTACCAGAGGCTGGAAAGGGTAAGTGAATAGGAGTGAAAGAAGGTTGGCCCAAGGACACTAAGTTGTAGTTAGGTAGGAGACGGGAGTTCTGATGTTCTGTACCTAATTAGGATCATGACTCCTACTCTTTGTGTCCACAGAACACATGAGGGTCTGCATAGTTCAGAAAAGATGGAAGCAAATATCTTTTTGAAATTAGTGCATTATAATTATGCATAATATTCATACTATCGTGGTTCATTTTCACATGATCATACAAGTATGGAGCACAATTTTCTCCAATATTGACCCCAGTGCTCCCACTTATCCCCTCCCCTCCCCCTGCCATTTTTCTATCCTTTTTTCTACCAATCTTGAGTATTTTCACCACGAAGAATTGATGAATCTTGAGGAGGTAAATATGCTTACCCTGATCCGGACATTACCTGATGTATGCATGTATGGAATCATCACATGGCACCCTAAAAAGATATGACTTTCATATGACTCGATTAAAACTTTAATATTAAGAAAGCTCTTAATATTAATAGAGCTCTTAATAGAGCTCTTAATAGAGCTCTTTTTCTGAAGGTAATGTGGGGAAAAGAGCAGAACTTCAATCAATGTTGTAAGGAGTGAAGGAATAAATGAAATGTGTGGAAATACTTTGTTGAGTGCACAGAAAGTAGGCATGGTGCAGGATGTGAATACAGCATGTGTGCCTATGGATTTGTAATATATTTTTCCTAAAAGTGGAGTCCTCCACCCACATGAATCTACATGTATTTCCAATATTGTGTTTAATTCTATCTTTCTTCTTGAAACTCTAGAGAAGAGATATGAAATGTGAAAATTTGAATGAACAGGAAATGAGAAGGGAGATCCAGTTTTGGGCCTGCAGAGACCTCTACTGATCTCTTCAAACTCACATTCACATCCTAAGTTAAGCGCCATCATTTGGTCCCTCATTCTAAGAATGTGTTGTTTGTTACGGGCAAGAAATTCCTGGGATTGTTGGCAAAGTGCTATGAATACAGGAGGTGTAGTCTTATGGTTTCACGTTTTAAAAAATACAGCTCTGTCCTCTGTTAAAGAGGGAAATTGAAAAGTTGTGGAGACACAGAGACTGTGTCCCCAGTGTGAGTCAGAGTTTGAAGACACAAGGTACCTAGCCAAGGCAGCATTTTTTGTATTAGACATGAAGAAAATGTGACTCAAAGGAGGGTATCGTGGCAGGCAGGAGGTTTTGGATGGTGGGGAGCTGAGAGAGTGGTAGCAATAAGGGTTGGAGTCACCTGACTTCACTCTGATCTCAGGGGAATCTATGCAAACTTCCTGTTTCCTGTCTAGGTCAGAGTTCTGTAGGGAAATCAGGTGCTTAGAGGCTGGAGTTAAAGAAGGACATGCACCTAATGAGTAGATACAGAAAATCGTAGACTACAGTTGCTCCTGCTCTCCCTGAGTGCATGTCCTTGGGACATACTTGGTTCTTCAGGAGCTTTCCATCTGACTTGTGGACCAAACCTGGACCCATTCCGGTTCACTTTTCTGGGGTCAGAGCCTCACTCTGCACCATCTACATCCAGGGAAGAACTGACACATGTCCATTAAGACCCTCTGGTCAGAGATGCCACCCATGTGAGCCTGAGAATCTGGTAGACACTGCAGGAGAGGATTAAAAAGAATGGAAGCCAGGAGCTTACACCCAAGATTCCCAGAGAGCCCAAGTAGCCTGGCCTACAGCCCAGAGATGGTGGTGTCTGTTTGCTAGTTTTTCAGTGACTGTGTAAAATACTAAAAAGGGAAGTGACCAAGAAATCAGCAGCACAGGGTCATTGGTTGACGATGAACTAATGGTAACAGAAGTTCAATCAGAAGAGGAATGGGAGGCATGAGGTGGTTCAAATCAAAGTAAAATGTAAGTGTGAGGACCTTTGCAATGAAGGGGAATGGATAAATCCAGTATGAACTACCAAGGAACCTGCACTGGATGGAGCTCATTTAAAAAAATTATAATGGAGCATATTTCAGCATTTTTCCTATTGGTGAGTGAGAAAGATCCAGACTTAGGACTTTTTGTAAGTGTGCACAGTACATATGTGGAGATGTATTTGTGGGGAATGTCTGAAAGTTTAGATTTTCATGTTGTATATCAGTGTTTGCTATTGGGTTCCTGCCAGGGCTTCTCGTTCTGAAAGATATGACTCAACAACATGGCATTTCTTCACCTGTGCATCCTCACTTCAAACTAAACACTAGTGAAAGCTCTTCTGCACTTCTCGTGCTGATACGTCAACTGTTTCACATGTTTCCAACTCAATTTTCATGTCTCTGCTGTGTCACATGGTGCCTTTCATTCTCCACAGTTGGATGTAAGTGAATTTCTAAAAGCCATGTCATCTTGGCCAACAGTTGGAAGGCACTCCTCGCCTTTCACTAAAGATCACCTTCCTCCTCCATAAGTATATTCATTTATTTATCTTTAGATAAGGTGCAATCATGACTTTGTATTCTACTCCCTGATATTTTACTTCCAAGCCTACAACAATTTAGTTTTACATTTAATTGTTAGTCACCTGATTTGATCATTACACAATGTATTTTTATATAAAAGCATCACAATATACCCCATAAACCGACACAATTATCACGTGTCCAACAAAATACAACTTATAAAACGTTTAAAAACCCAAACACAAGAAGAACCTTGAATTGATTGCACATACACTAAATAATGAATCAAAGGTAAGGTAAGTGTTTAAGGAGATAGAAGTGGTAATAGCCCTGATTTGTTCATTTCATATCACATACTTATATTGAATTATCACCTATATAATCAATAAAGAGGCACAAATATTCTGTGTGAATTGTAAAACAGTGAGAAATAAGCCTGACTTAAGTGCTACCAAACCAGGGAAAAGCCAATAAGTCAGGTGAAGAGGAGCAGAAACAGGGAATGCAGATCTGCTATTTCATATTAAAATTCTCAGCCATGCAGCATAGACTTTAGATACCTTGTGTTGTGAATTGTTGATTTTTAACCCTCGGCGATTTTTTTCTTTCGACATGTATGATCTGTCAGCTACCTTGACATCAGGAAGGAGAACAGTGGGAGGGAGGAGAGGAGGGAAAGAAGAAGTACTGGAGACCCAAGTGGATCAATTTACTTTCCGTGGCTGTGTGACTGTGTCAAAAAGAATGCAATGTTATGTATCACTTCAATGCACCAATGAAAACATTTAACAAGTAGCTTAAATAAAGCAAGGTCTCTACTTTGGTCTTGGCCAAATTTGTTTTTGCTGTATTATGGGTGTTTACTCCACACCCAGGGAGTGTAAGTGTATTTGGAAAGCTGCTGGAAACAAGGAAGACTTCCTTCCTGGAGAAGCAGCCAGCACCTGGGCCTGCTAGGTCCTGTTCCCCTGAGGCCCAGCCAGCACCTGGGCCTGCTAGGTCCTGTTTCCCTGAGGCCCAGCCAGCACCTGGGCCTGCTAGGTCCTGTTCCCCTGAGGTCCAGCCAGCACCTGGGCCTGCTAGGTCCTGTTCCCCTGAGGTCCAGCCAGCACCTGGACCTGCTAGGTCCTGTTCCCCTGAGGTCCAGCCAGCACCTGGACCTGCTAGGTCCTGTTCCCCTGAGGTCCAGCCAGCACCTGGGCCTGCTAGGTCCTGTTCCCCTGAGGTCCAGCCAGCACCTGGACCTGCTAGGTCCTGTTCCCCTGAGGTCCTGCCAGCACCTGGGCCTGCTAGGTCCTGTTCCCCTCAGCTCCAGCCAGCTCTCTCTCTGTCTCTACCCTGAGCTCTTCATTTTCTGTCCACCTAGTTGGCCTTCTCTTGCTTATTCTCTCACTTCCCCTATCCTTCTCTGTTTCTCTTTCTCCTTCTGTTGTCTGGACAGCTTCTTCTACTTTTTCTTAAGTACAGAGAAGATGGACCAGGCTTAAGTGGAGCTCTGTTCATTTGTTCATGGAAAGTTCATCAAGCGGAATCTCTAGTTACCATGGCCACATTCTTTAGGGAAAAGATGATCTCAGCTTGGGTTGTTGGCACTTATAGCCTTGTCAGTGTGATTGAGGCTGAGAGGTCTTGGTAGAAATAAGATCACGAGAACATGGTAGAAATAAGACCACGAGAGTGTTGTGTGTATCTATTTATGAGTGTGTGTGTTCCTATTTGTGTGTGTTTGTGTGTTTCAGTGTGTGCGAGCATGTGCCTGGTGGAGTGCTCAGAGAAAGGGTACTTGAGCTTATATATTTCAGTGTGACTTTTAGTAGCTAGAGGTTGGATCTTAACCCTCAGGAGGTAGTAAGGAGGGAATCCTTTGAAATTCACAAAAAGTCTTTGCAGCAAATATAAGTGCAAGAGGCCCAGGGTGTGGATGAGGCCCTTGTACCTTATACCTTCAGAGCAATGAGGCCACCTCATTCCTCAACATTCTCTGACACCATTTCTCATCACTCTTCTTCCTTCTCTTCACCAAGGGCTTTCTTTTAAGCTTGGTTTTAATCAAAAAACACATTCCTCAGGACCTTTGCATTGACCTTTCCCCAATGAGCACTGAACTGTTGAGGACAACTTGTGGTTCCTAAACTCTCTTCCTTGTGATCTCAGTTTAGATGACAGTTTTCTTGCTGATCTTCCATGAATTGTCATAAAAGTAGAAGAAGCTATCTACTCTTGATTTCTTCTGAGTACCCATTGCACTATTTAGTCAATTTAAAAATTTTTGCTTGTGTTCTTTCTGGGTAAGATGAACTATTGTTTTGTGCCTTATACATATTACTGATACAGTGCCTGGAATAGTTGAACTTACAACTTTATAGGTATAACTTTATGTTTCCTATATGTATAAATTGTGTGATCATTGAATAACGGTAATTAGCTTCATTACCTATAATATTCGTGGTGAAACATTCAAAATCCTCCCCTTTAGCTATTTTAAAATATGTAACATATTATTAATAACTCTAATTACCCAACTGTGCAATACAACACCAGATGTCATTCCTCTTCTCTAATTGTAACTTGCTCCCCTTGAGAAGCTCTTCCTCTTCCCTTTGGCCCCATAATGCTTCTCAGCTTCTGGTGAACATCATGCTATGCTGAGTTTCTATGAGAGCAGGTTTTGCAGAATCTGCATAGGAATGATACCATGCTGCTTTAGTGTCCTGTGCCTGGCATATTTCACTTCACATAATGTCCCCCAGGTTCACCTATGTTGCCCAACGACAAGAGTTCTCCTTTTATTAAGAATTGAATATTATTCCACTGCGTATCTGTACCCCAACCAAATGGCCAATAGCCAAATGAAAAATGCTCAAAATTGCTAGTTATCAGGGAAATGCTAATCAAGACCACAGTAGAATATCACCTCACTCAATGTAGAAGAGTTATTACCAAAAAAAACAAAGATAATCAGTGCCAGTGAGAATGTGGAGAAAAAGGGATCCTTTTCCAGAGTTGGAAGGAATGAAGACTAGTGAAGTCTTTATGGAAAGTGATATGGAGGTTCCACAAATATTAAAACAGATTTATCACATGATCCAGCAATCCTACTACTGGATATGTAGCTAAAGAAATGAAATGGGTATACTGAGGAGATATCTGTCCTTCCATGTTTATTGATGTACAATTCACAGTAGTCAAGATACAGAAACAACCAAAGTGTTCATCAGGGGGTTTGATATATATTATTCAAATGATTGAAAAACATTCTTCTTAGAATCTTGAAATTCATAACTTTCGAGCAAAACCTTGAGACTGAAATAGGGATTCGTCTTCAGAGGTGGCACAGGATTCCTTGGAGGACAAGATCCATATACATTCTTTAGAAGATTATTTCTTTCCTTTCCCTTGGTTTTTATTTTACTTTTTTGTGGAGCTAAGGATGGAATTCATGGCCTTGTGCATGCTAGGCAGACACTCCACCACTGAACTACACCCCAATCCTAAAATTAATTTCCTTACAGCAAAATATGTATTGTTTCATTTTAATGATATAAGTAATAACAGTCTATGTGAAAATGCTCTTTTTCTTGTTTCTGGTAGTCATATGTGTATGGAACCAGGGAATGAAACTCAGCTTTAGAATCCCTTCTTCTGGGACTTTTAGAGGACCCAGAACACCAGCCCTTCATTTTTGGGCTTTTCCTCTCCATGTACCTGGTCACAGTGCTGGGGAACCTGCTCATCATCCTGGCCACCATCTCAGACTCACACCTGCACACACCCATGTACTTCTTCTTCTTCAACCTTCCTTTGTGGACATCTGCTTCACCTCCACCACTGTCCCAAAGATTCTGGTGAACATCCAGACACAGAGTAAGGCAATTACCTATGCAGGCTGCATCACTCAGATGCAGTTTTTTTGTACTCTTTGCAAGGATGGACAACTATCTTCTTTCTGTGATGACCTATGACAGGTTTGGGTCCATGTGTCACCCCTTGCACTACATGGTCATCATGAACCACAGACTCTCTGGATTGCCAATTATGTTGTCTTGGTTCGTAAGTGTCTTATGTGCACTGTTGCAAAGCTTAATGGTATTACAGCTGTCCTTCTGCTAAGACCTGGAAATACCCACTTTTTCTGTGAACTGAATCATCTGTTCCACCTTGCCTGCTTGGACACCTTTCTCAATGAGGTGATGATGTATTTTGCTGCAGTATTCCTGGCCTGTCGCCCCCTCACTGGCATCCTTAATTCTTCCTCCAAGATAGTGTCCTCAATCCATGCAATCTTATCAGCTTGGGAGAGGTACAAAGCCTTCTCCACCTGTGAGTCTCACCTCTCTGTGGTGTCCTTATTTTATTGCACGATCCTAGGTGTGTACCTCAGTTCTGCTGTGACCCAGAACTCACGCTGTACTGCAACAGCCTCGGCTATGTACAGCATGGTCACCCCCATGCTGAACCGCTTCATCTACAGTCTGAGGAATAAGGACATTAAGAGTGCACTGAGAAGACACTTTAGAGAGAATGATAAGTGTCGAACTGAAGAAGTGCCCATGATTGCAGGACTCAGAACCCCAGAGCCAGAATCTGGGATTCTTTTACAGAAAACGGAAGCAGAACTTACTTTGTCTACCTTATTCCTGAGTTTCCATTTCTTTGATTTCAATCTCTACATACATTTCCACACAGATGCTCTCACCACGCGTTATCACACCATGTGACTTACACCACCAAGGAAGCTGTCCTACAGAAGACATTACAAGGAGAATCACCTTTCTAAATCAATTTCCATGTTTAATTCACATATAACAATTGCATCTGTTCGTGGTGGACTGTGTGACATTTTGCTACATGTGCCAATGTTTAATGACAATATTGGTGTAATTATCCCATTCATGTCTTTCAGCATTTGTCATTGCTAGGGACAGGAAAACTCAGACTCCTGTTTTCTAACTATTTTGAAATAAACGAAACATAAGGGAAACAAGTCCCCTGTTGTGCTGTGGAACACTCAGACTTCAGTCCTCTCTGTTGCTTTTACCGTCCACTAGCCCACCCCTGTCCACCCCTCCTGCTCCATTCCCAGCCTCTGGTCACTGCACTGCACTTACCTCTGAGCTGACCCTCTCCCTCTTGCTCTTTCCTGTTGCCACTCTGGCTTCCTCGCTGGCCTTGGACGTCTGAAACGGGCACCTTCCTCAGGGCCTTGGCATGGTCTTTGCCTCCTGCCAGACACTCCTCCCTGACAGCCTGTGGCAGTTGCTCTGTCGTCCTTCAGACTTTTTTTTGTTTTTTGTTTTTGTTGTTCAAATCTGATTTATCAAATTCTTTTCTTTTTGCCAAAAGTCCAGTTTTAGAAGAACACTTCCATCTATTCTCTTCTTTTTTTACCTTATTTTCTTTTATTCCCAATCATCTCCTCATCTGGCATGTTATATAATTTTCAAAATTTGCTTATAATTTTCTCCATCTTTAGATTGTAGGGACATCGTTTTTTTGTACTGTTCACACATTTTCTAGATTATTCCCAGGACATTGTAAATATTCAACTTTTTATTCTTTAAGTTCAATAGAGATTTCTCAGTATAATTCTAGAGTATACGACCTCCTGAAGAAATGCTGAGATATTGGAAGAAACTTGCTTTAAAAAGTGTAGGTGACGCCTTGACAGGTGACCAGATTCAGATGAAATCTAAAAATGATGCCTTTACTGTGAATAAAAATGAGAGAAAATAGAAATTATACAGTAGAAATCCTTCTCCTTTCCCTCTCTCCTTCTCTCTCTCTCATAGTCACACCAACCACATGAAACCAATGAATGACACAGAGATTTCAGAATTCCTCTTTCTGGGATTTGCCGAGGACCCATAACTTCAGCCCTTCATCTTTGAACTTTTCATCTCCATGTACTTGGTCACTGTGCCGGAGAACCTACTCATCATCCTGGCCACCGTCTCAGACTCCCACCTGCACATGCCCATGTACTTCTTCCTCTCCAACCTGTCCTTTGTGGACATCTGCTTCACCTCCACCACCATCCCAAAGATGCTTGTGAACATCCAGACACAGAGGAAGGCCATCACATACGCAGGCTGCATCACCCAGATTCATTTCTTTGTACTCCTTATAGAGTTGGACATTCTTCTGTTGACTGTGATGGCCTATGACAGGTATGTGGCCATTTGTCGCCCACTGCACTACATGGTCATCATGAAGCTCCATCTCTGTGGATTGCTAATTCTGGTGTCCTGGGTTGTGAGTATTTTATATGCATTGTTTCAAAGGTTAATGGTGTTGCGCCTGTCCTTCTGCATGGACCTGGAAATCCCCCACTTCTTCTGTGAGCTCAACCAGGTGGTCCAACTTGCCTGCTCTGACACCTTTCTCAATGAGGTGGTGATTTATGTTGCTGCCATCTTGCTTGGTGGTGGCACCCTCACTGGCATTCTTTACTCTTATTCCAAGAGCATTTCCTCCATCTGTGCAATCTCATCAGTTCAGGGGAGGTACAAAGCCTTCTCCACCTGTGCTTCTCACATATCTGTGGTCTCCTTATTTTATTGCACAGGCCTAGGTGTGTACCTCAGTTCTGCAGTGGCCCAAAACTCACGTTCAACTTCAACAGCCTCTGTGATGTACACTGTGGTCACCCCCATGCTGAACCCTTTCATCTACAGTCTGAGGAATCAGGACCTGAAGAGCGCACTGAGGAGAGTCTTTGAAAGAGAAAGATTAAATGTCAATTGACCGAAACTGGAGAAAATCCCATGATTGCAGGACTCATACCCTCTGAGTCAGAAACTGGATTCTTTTCAGAAAGTGGAAGTAGAACTTGTTCCTCCTACTTTATTCGTGAGTTTCTGTTCCTTTGATTTCCACCTCTGCATGCAGTTCCACTGTGTCATTCACTTTATGACACTTTCTGAGCTCTCTGAAATCCAATCCTCTCGATTTGCCCTTCTTCAACTTTCCCCAAATCATTCCCATCTTTGAAAAAGGAAAACTTGCAAATTCTCATTTATCACCTAAGATATATTTCTAGAAATAATTTAATCTCAAATGACATATATCATGCTAAGAAATTGTTTATTTCACTGAAAATAGTCATAATATTTATTCAGTTGTTTAATGTATTTAACAAACAAGGTCATTTTAATAATTTTCTTGTGGGGGAAAATCTGAGAAAAAATAAATTTGGTACCATAGATTGAACTGAGGGATATTTCACCATACGGAGCCCTGTTTTCTGTCTGAGATGGGGTCTTCCTAAGTGGCTTATAGCCTACCTGGGTGCTGAGACTGACCTTGAACTTGCAATCTTTATGTCTCAGCCTCCTGAGTCACTGGGATAGCAGGTATGCAGCACCATGCCTGGCTGACAATATGTTATCAAGTGTGTGTTCCTTGCTGTATCACTTCCATAAATTACATTCTTGACAAGGTAGCCTTAAACATACCAGGTTGTTAGCAAGTCATCAGGGTATATCCTCATCATTTGGATCCTCTTTCTATTTCAGTGTGGTGTCCACAGTACTGAACATAGTCATGGACAAACCTGTCCACACAGGTATCTACTTCACCATTTTCCCCAGGTGCACAATTTTATGTGCTTGAAAACTTTTTTGAAATGTCAGCAATAAATAAATGGTGATTATATTAATGATCATGAGTGGACAGTCACTGGACAGGGACGGAGGTGGATGTGGCTGTAATGGGGCAACACTCAGAATCCTTGACTGATGGGAACCGTTCTGCATTTTCCTTTGATAAGCATGTATTATTTGTAAACCTTCATGAGGATCAGCCTGGTATTTCCACACATGCCTACAGTGTACACTCATCAAATCCAGCCCCATAATTCACTCTCTCCAACCCCATACCAACATCTACATTCAGGTTGGCATTTTGTTTTATTTTTTAACTTCCTCATATGAGAGAGACCACACAGCACTTGCCTTTGTGTATCTGCCTTATCCACTCAGCACAATGTCCTCTGGCTCCATCCACATTGCCACAGTGACAGGATTTCCTCCTTCCATGCAGCTGAGTGATGTTCCATGTTGTGTATGTGACACATTTTTCTCCTCCAATCATCAGGTGATGAGCACTTAGGTTGAATCCATACTTAGCTGTTTTGAATGAAGCTGCAGAAACATGGGTGTGGATGCTTTTCTTTGCTGTGCAATTTCTTTTCCTTTTCATCACTCTAAATACCCGGCTGTAATATTTTGCTCAGTCTTTTGTGAAAGCTGATTAAAATGTCCTTGGATCTTTTAGCCTCATTTCTTAACAAGAACATGTCAATCTACAATTTTCTCCAAATAAAAAGTTGATGAAAATTATAAATGGAAAAATGAGTGTTGTCTGAGCATGCCATTTGTTCACAGTTAAAATTTCGATGCCTTTTCCTTTTCCTCCAGGGCTCATGGTTGCTTTTCACTTTCTCCCATGCAATCGTAGCTGCCATGGTCTATCCTGTGTTTAGAGTGATCCTCATGAGATCAGGTAGATGAGAGAGAACATAGTTTACTGATAATATGCTGTGGCTTTATACCAATCCAGATCAAACATGTGCAGCAGAGTGTGGCGAAGTTTGCTTTGCAGATTGGTGTGAAAATGTTGGATATTGAAATAAGCAGATTTGGGATGATAAGAATTGCTGGCACCTGATCTTTCATTGTTCTTGCTCTCTCTGCTATGTAGACACTAGGTAGACAAATGTACAGATGAACATTTGATTGTATCGTGACTTCTTCTTAAGTGAAGATCTTCTAGTGCCTCTCTTCTGTACAACCATGGGAAGCCCACACTGTTCTGTGATCTTGCCAGAGTTCTGCCACCTCATCAATAACATTGCAGTGTATTTAGTTTCTGTCATTCTAGGTCTTTCGCTCTTACTGAAATCCTCTTCATTTTTTAGAAATTCTTTCTTTACTCAGAATTAAATCAGCAAGGGGCTAGTCAAAAGCATTTCACTTGGTGGTGTCCTTGCTTCCTGCACTGACTGTGTTAGTCAGTGTTCTGTTACTATAACAAAATACCTGAGATTTATAAGGAGAGAAGTTTTATTTCAGCTCATGGTTTGCAAGGTTCCAATCTGAGGGACTGGTCTTGTGGCAGTGAGCACATGATTGGGGTGGCAAGCATGTGGCAGAGTAAAGCTGCTCACCTCATGGCCAGGAAATGGAAAATGAAGAGGAGAAGACTTGGGTTTGTACACCTTTCATGTGTGAACCCCTGTGATGTAAACTTCCTACGAGAGCCCCTCTTAGCATTTTCACCATCTTCCAATAGCACCAAGCGGGGGACCTGCCTTTACCCCAGTGACTTTGTGGGACACTTAAGATTGACACCCTAGGACTGGCCTTGAGGTCTACCTCAGTTCTGCAGACATCTGCTGTCTAGGATAACCTTGAGTGACCTTGGTGCAGATCACTCACATAAGGAGTCCCATGGTCCACAGTCTGAATAGCAGGGAGTTGAAGGGGCCAAGGGCATAGGACACCTCAGTGAAGGTCATCACAGGACTCTGCTCAGTAGTAGCATGAATGACACTGAGGACCAGAGAGCCTGGCCTCCTTCATCCAGCCCTTGATGTCTTCTGCTTTTACAAGTTTTAAAGCAGCTCTCTCATTGGGTCTTCCTTCAGGGTCTTTCCTGTCCTTGGTACTGTTCATAAACTCTCAAGTTTGATTAATACAGCCTGGCATTTTCCCACTTATCTACAATAATGATTTGTTTTTCATGTTGAAGAAGCAACATCTTGTACCTTTAATACACATTCTCAGAAGTGACCCTGTGTGTTTCTTTTTGCCCTGGACACTCACGTGCAGAGATGTGCTCTGTGGTGATGCAAATGAGACCAAATGGAAATTCCCTGCCTTTGTATGACTCTCTTTCCTTTCAGTCACACTGAACTTACTGAATTTTACTACTCATACACATTATCAATTCCTTGAAATTCAGAAGTGTAGCTCATCTGTGCTTGCAACTGTGATGTCTAGTACAGTTCCTGGTAAGGGGTTTGTCCCCTGTGAATTCTTGTTGAATAGAAGAAAATTCAGGGGATGGTTGAAGAGAGAGGAGAGAACTGGGCCAGTAACCTGCCCATAGGTAGATTTCCTAAGAGGCTTTGAGGCAGAAAAATACTCCAGACTCATGGAGGTAGATCTTGATAAGACAGACAACACAGAAGGAATGAAACCAGTATTCAAAGGAGGCACCTGCTCGTCCCCACTTTTCCTGGGCAGTAGCATAACCGTCAAGGTAGGGAACCAGCCTAGCTTCCCATGGCAGAGGCATGGAAAAGGAAGATGCCCTGTATCCATAATGAGTACTCTTCAGCCTTCAGGAAGAAAGAAATCTTGTCATTCATAACAAAATAAAGGGATGGGACACATTGCCACATGAAAGAAGCCAGGTAGCCAACCCCACATGTGCTCTGTCCTATGTGGAAGCAAAGGAGCCTCAGTCTGAATACAGAATAGTGACCCCAGTGACTGGCAAGGAGGCAGTGGGAGGAGGGAGGAAGGGAAGCTGGAAAATGGGTACCAGAACACAGTTTAGTAGAAAGAAGAAGTCCTGGAGTTCCACAGCTGAGTGGGGTGGAGGGGCTGCAGAGCACAAAGTGTTGTCCTGTGTTTTCTGAGGATCTAGAAGTGAGGAGCTCAAACCTGGGAACACAAGAAATGACATGGAGAGGGAAAGGTTCCTTATGCTGTTTTGTTCACTGGACACTGTGTACATGGGCCAAAGTACCAACCTGACCCCTGTTCACATGCACAATCACATGTCAGTAAAAATTGAATGAATATTTAGAAACTATACTTGGCATTTGCAAGTTTGTTGGACCATGTTATACATCCTGTGTCTGGATGTTCCTGGTCGCTGCTTGATAAGGAAGCAAGAGCTTATGGTCACAAGGCAACGAGCTTGAGGTCACAGAGGGAAGGAAGAGGCCCCAGCCCAGGTCACAGAGGGGATGAAGAGGCCCCTGCCCAGACTATGTGGACCAGGCCAGGCTTCCAGACGTGAGGTTCAGTTGGCTCTAGAGAAGCTTTGCTGATGTAAATAGAAGGTGGAACAAAACAAATGCTTTTGATAGAAACTCCTGCTTCTGGGATTCTCCCCAACGGGGAAGATTCTGTTTCAGTTTGAGCAGTCTTAGGAAGAAATCCAACACCAACGTAAGGCACTTGAAGTTTCGTGATTATTTTAATGTGATTGTTCTGTGTATTCATGAATCAACACCTTTCCATATTTCTGAGCCATTTGTATTTAGTTTTAGGTCAGTAGTTCATGTGGTTCAAGGATCAAATCATTTTTTTCTTGATCTTTTAAAACTCTAATTATTTTGAAATAATTTGTATAAGTGTATTTTGCTTCTTTAGATTTCATTTAATTTAAATTTATTTCATTTTTAAGATACATTTTATTGTCCATATTTCAGGTTTATGACTGATGTTCTATAGTAAATTTAGGTAAATGATTATAATAATGAGGCAGATTTCCACATTATACAAGATATCATGTATTTTCCCCTAGTTTTTTAAACATTTTAAATTTTTTTATCAATGATTTTGACATGCACATTTTAAAACACTGTATTTTAAAAATTATTTTCTTAATTGTACAAATTTAAGGGTATGTTGTAATAGTTCAATTCAAGTGTACAGTGTGGAATGATCAAACCAGGATAGTGAACAATTCCATTTTCTTAATCAATTTCAGAAAAACGTATAATTAATATGTAAAATCTTAAGTACAGTGCACAGTGTAATTTTTCAATATGTGTGTAGAGGATGTACTGATAAATGAAGATAATTAATGTTTCTCTCTACTCCTTACTACCTTTGGACCAATCAGTAGAATTTTCAAAGTATAAAAATGTAAAACGTTTCATTACTTAAGTTTAAAAATGCAGTGTATTTTCCATTGGGATATATATTGAGGAGTCTGCAGGGCTGTTTCTTTAAGTGTTTGTGAGGCAGAATTCTTTATCTGTTCCTGGAGGCTGCCCTCATTCCTTGGTTCACGGTCACCTCCACCCTCTTTAAAGCTAGCTGTGGCAGGTGAGTCTTCCTCACATTGCATTACACCAACATTGACTCTTCTATTTTTCTCTTCCACATGTAGGTATCTTTGTGGCGACTTTGACTTCCTCAGATTACCTGGGATAATATCCCTCTCTGTGGTCACTTTTCAGAAGCCTAAATCTCTTCTACTCCTGACTAACATTCAGAGTTATGGGAAGTGGTATGTGGACATTGCTTCAGGCATTATTCTACCCACCATCTCTCATGCCCCAGTTGTGGCCAAAGAGCTGTAAGTTGAAGTCTGTTAGGTGGAGTTTTAGGGAAAACACACATCACATCATCCCAATGGTCAAAATGCATACTCACACAATATTGAGCAGAATAAGGCAGCACAAAGGGGCACAATTCTGTTTATTAGAAGTATACTTTGGTCAACAGGTAATCTGTGCTCTTATGATTCCAGAGAGTAGTTACCACAGGGGAAGAAGTAGCACTGGAATTGATACCACAGAGGCTTCTGTGTGGCTGTTAGATTCTATTTTTTTGTGAGTTCAAGCTGCTTGGAGGATATTCCCTTTGTGAAAACTCATTGAGCTGTTGATATAGCACTTTTCCCATCTGTTTTTATACTTCATCTGAGAGGTTTCTTTTGTTGGTTTGTATTTTGTAAAGACCTCCCTGCCACTCCCTTTACACTTCATCCTTGACTCTTCTCCCAGTCTTCCTGGCTGGAATATAGATTTGATATCTGGTAGTATAGCAGCTATTCTGTGACCATGAGATTAGAAACACACCTTGGGGATCATGTTGCAGAAAAACACCAGAAGACTAAGTCTTCAATCGCAACCAAAATTTTTGAGAGTAGCCCTGAGTTCCTAGGTTGAAACCTGTGATATGTAAATAAATACAGAATTTGTTTCAGGAACTGCTTTGGCTCTCTGTTACTTGTAACCAAGTATCCTATATAACTAAATACAGATATTTGAGAATATTTGTAACAAGTCATATTCACAAAACATTTGCACAAGGATCACAAGTGACACATGCAGATGTATAACTCCATATGTGCAAATGACCATTCCATATATGACTATCAAATGACAAGATTTCATTCCTTTTTAATGGCCAAATATTATTCCATCATGAATGCAGGCCACATTTCCTGTATGTATTCAATCAGGTTTGCCTCATGTTTCTTAAACTCTTCTTGGCACCCGGCCATGCTCATTCAATACATTTTGCTCTTAGCCTCTTTCCTGGTACAGAGGCAGATTTGTGTATCTCTGAAGGTCCTAGAGCCAATCCCAGTGGACATGGAGGGATAACCCTATTTAATTTTTATCCTCTTCTCTACGATGATCAGCTCCTGAGGATGGATTTGGAAGGAGTTATCCTCCAAGACTTAAGATGATCAAGATGAATTTAGGGTCTTTAATTTGCTTTGGCAATAAAATATGATGAGGTTGTTGGTGAGTCCCAAGGGACTTTCAAGGGCATTTCAGATGCTCTGTGTTGGAAATCTGCCTTGGCTGCTGACAAATCCTGGTTAGACAGCTGGAGGAAAAAAATATCTGGAAGAGAAGCCAGTTCCTATCATGTCACCCTAGATCAGCCAACACTCAGCTCTGAGTCCCCAGAAAGCCCAGCTGAGACTGGCAGAGGGAACCAGGGGACACACAACTCTCCACAGATTCAAAGGGGACCAGTGAGCTCAGAATAACTCATCACCAGGCTCTTCTATTTGATGGTAAGATACTATATTAAACCCATTTGTTACATAGCAATAGTTAACCCTTATGGTAAGTGAAAGGAAGTGAATTGAATGCAATTAGAATAATCTGCTACTGTTTATTTTGGAATTTGCTCTGTTATCTAAAGACACCATTCACAATTACTCTCTTGTTCAATTTTATTCAATACAAAGGTATTTTGAAATGATAAATGGTAATTATTTTCCAGGAAAAAAACATGCATGTTTGTGATCTGAAATTGCATGACTGGGCAGGAACTCAAGCTCTCTTGTGAGTCATCCATTGAACATGAAGACTGAAATGATCCCTGCACATGAAGGAGACATAGAAGGGATAATATTGATTTTGCCTGTTCAATACCCTCTGTAAATGACAACATTTACGGAAGATAGGTTTATCAGTCAGATGTTCTTCATTGTGACCAAAATCCCTGACAAGGACAATTTCCATGACAAGTGTTTATTTTGGGATCATGGTTTCAGAAGTTCAGTCCATGATTGGCTGATACCATTGCTCTGGACTTGAAATGATGCCAAACAGGGCAGAACAGCATGGAGGAGGAAAGGTGCTCAGCTCATGGCAAGGACGGAGAGAGAATGAGGAGCCAGAGACAAAATAGAATCCCAAGGGCCTCCCCCCAACCATGAGCTGCTCCTCCAGTCACCCTCCCCTGTCTATAGTTAACACCAAGTAGTCCATTCAAATGATTAATCCATTGAGTGGATTAATCCACTGAGGAAGTGACAGCTTTCCTCATCTAATCCTTTCATTTCTGACATTCCTGCATTGCCTAATGTTGAACTTTTGGGGGGATACCTCACAACCAAACCATAAGTGACTTCATTCAGAACACATAAGGATTCATATTTCTAGAAAGTACTGGAAATTTTCAGGCAGAAACAGATAGCTCAATAATGCATCCCAACAATGCAATCAATCTTTGATGAGCAAACTCACTTGCACATGGGCAACAATCTTTCAATCCACAGTAATTGTATTTCCAGTATGAAAAAGACATGTCTTGGGTAGTAATACAATATAAAGTTCATCTTTTCCTATTTAAGGTCCTCTTTGATGTTGAGGCAGATTGATCTACCTATCATTTGAAATTTGTCTTTCCATAGAGACATGACTTGGAGATCTGTATTTCCTAAATATATATCTGATAAATATCTGATGTGATTGTGGCAGAGACCATGCAAATGGTATGGAAATGACAACCCCCAATACAGCAGCCTGGGAAGAGGGAGGAAGAAGGTGAATATTGAGAACACTGGTCCTTTCCTAATACATCCCTTCCCAGTGACAAGACAATCCCTGTGAAGAAGATGTCCATCAAGCCTAAACACGACACTCTCTGCAGGGGGGGATTCAAAATATTGATCCTTCCCCAAGTAAATTCTTCTCCAGTGACAGTAAATAGACCCTGGAGGGAAGGAGATAAGCACAGAATGCTGAACCCTGGACCAACCATCCTTGTCTAGTAAATGCAAATTTCAAACTCTCACAAACTGTTTCCTGAGTGCCCAACTGATCTGTTCTGAAGAAGTCTTCAGTGGTTCAGTCATCTCCCAGCATGTATCCTATATAGACCCAGACCTTCCCTGTATGGGGGCTGCTTTCCACTCCAGAAAGTGAGCCTTCTGATGCCCGACTCCACCGCTGAATCAACGCTCTGTGAGTTGGTGAGGTCCTCTGCACCAACCCAGTCACTCTGGGTTCACACCATGGACACCAAGCTGAGTGAGTAAACAGAACTCTGACATGAGGAAAGAAAACTGTGCTGGGTCTTGACCTCACGCTGATCAGTTAGAGTCCACAGTGGTCTGTAGAGGCCTGGGTTGGCAGAAGGGGCGAGTGACACAGAGGCCTGAGGATGGTGCTTGCTGCAACATCCAGTTTTCAAAGGAAGCCATGGTGGTAGCCAGAGTGAGCCAGGCAGGAGGAGGAGAGGCCCCGACTGTGAATGCTGAGGAAGGAGCTGCCTTCCTGCTGCTGTGGAGATGCTGAGTCTCAGGAGGGGCCTTTGTTCTCCTGACTGCTGCTCAGGGCAGCTTTACTGAAAAAGCAGACCGCTGATGAACTGTGCATGCTTTATGTGGATGAGAGGATGAATACAGATATGTGAACCCTGGCCACCCCCTCCCCACTTAAATGTCATACATGTGCCCATCACCTCCAAGAGTGTCCCTGGGTCCCTATTGCATCAATTTTGTTGTGCTTTCCTTTGGAAAGAACACTTACCCTGACTTCAACCCTAATAGCACCTTTTCACATGCACAATATTGTATTGTTAGTGCTGGTTCCATGCTGTCTAGCAGGAGTCTGGAAATTAATCTCCATATACAACTTTAGCTTTCCACCCATGAACACAAGGCCCACATTACCCTCTTCCACTCTCTGACAACACCCTTCTATTCTGTGTCTCTGAGTGTGACCATTTTAGAAATCTCATGTATGAAGAATCACACATTGTTCTGGTTTCAAAGGTACCCTATGGACCAATGTGGATTCACCCTCATTTCTCTCTCTTGGTTAGGATCAGTCACCAACATTGTAATGGCCTCAATTGAGCCAGACATGGACTAAAGAAAAAAATTTTACAGGCTAATGTGCTTGATGAACATGGAGGCAAAAACTTCAACAAAATAATTGCAAAATGAGTCAATGGCATGCTAAGAGGACTAGTACCTCCTTGGAATACATGAGCTGAAGTGCCCCTGATCTACAACACTCACCTGAAATCCTTCACCTCTCATAACATTCTGTCAATTTTCTTAGAGGATTTATCCCTGAGCACATTATATTACATGCATTGTTTCTGTGTACTCTACATTTGCCATTATAATCTCAGCTCCAAACAAAAAGAAATTCTACCTGTTCTGTTCATTTTATATAAAGCATGAAGAAATTATGAATCTACATAGAAAAATAATCAGGCAAGTAAATGGTTTCAAAGTAACTTTATTAATAAAATTAATGAAATCTAAAATAAAATTTCCATCAAAAGAACTGAAATAACCACCATGAGTCTGTAATTCAGATTGACAAGACCTAGAAATAAAATATTTAAAAGATACTTTGTGTGAATTACCTTCTTCATATCAGAGAGAATATTCAGTCTTTGGTTTTTCGTTTGACTTTAAAATGTATAAAAACAATACAATTTTAAAAAAGAGATACTTTCTAAGGAGCAACAAATGAAACTTTATCCAAAGTTATAACTTCACACTGTAAAAACAGAATGGATCCAGATATGCTCATGACAGTGGACCTAAGGGTAAGAATGATGGAATTGCGTAGCCACCATGGTAAAAGCCTGGCCACAGCTCCCATCCTGATTTCCTTTCAGGCCCCTGGGCCAGGTGTGTTCCAGAATCTCCTCATCTATTCCCAGCAGTAAACCCAGTATTCCAGGTGCCTATTCCAACTGTGCAGAGAGGAGCTCTTGTAGAAGTAATGACACTCCTGTGTATGAAGCCTGTGCTCATGAGAAAGACACAGGCAACCTTCACTTGAGTGCAATAGAATACGATCCACAGGAGGGCAGAGGGTGATTGCTAATCATAAAAACTGAGCCAAGTCCAAAGACAAAAAGGGAGAAATGAGGAAAAACAGATAAGTACTGAGATGCAGAATGGTATAAAAGGAGCTTGATTACTACAGATCATGAAGAAGAACTAAACATAAGAAGCTATGGAGCAACGTGACCAACTCATAGGTGTGACCATATGAAATGTACAAATTTTCATGCATTGCCCCTCAAAAATATCAATACATATATGAAGAACTAAATTGCAAACAGTAAACATAGTAGAAAATAACTTCCAATTCTTTCTTTGACCTCAGAATTTAAAAATATCCAATTCCCATAAAAGCAAAAATTTCCAATTTCAAAGCAAAAAAAAAGGCTAACATGCTAAGAAACATGTATTCAGCCTCTGATTCAGAACTATAGAACAGTAAAGAAAGAAATTTAAGAAATCCTTAGAGATGGACAGATGTCCCATGTTCTTATACAGGCAGCCAATGTAGTAAGGAAAGAATTACATATAAAGCTCTTTAATTTTGTACTTTAACCCATGAAATAAAACTGACTTCATTACTGTGAACGCCCAGCATGAGAAAGATACTGTGAGATGCATGTCTCCTGAACGGTTGTTGCATGGTTACATTTATAAGCAGCCCATTAGTCTGATCCAGGTAATGAATTGAAAAGGGCTCCAATACACTTCAGGCTGCAATGAAAGAAAAGCCCTCCCCTCATTGGTGCCCACCACACCTAAGACTCATTTTGCCTAAACTGCTGCTGGGGAACTCCCTGGATATGTTCCCTTATAATGGAAAATACTTTATACCACTTTCCAGTGACATCAAATTGGACTCTGTTCCCATTATACAGTTGTCAAGAATGAGCGAAACATTGCAAAGTCTGAGAGAGGCTTCACTGTAACATGTTACAAAAGTTGCAGAAGAGTTCATCAGCACACGGACACTCCACTCTCTCAGTTCTGGGCTGGGATAGCTAAATTCTGTCAGCTTCTGTTCTGGCTGAACATTTCCAGCAGTACTTACCAGCATCTTAGACTCTCTCAGATGGGTCTCTGAGAAGGTCTCCCTGTGGATGTCTGGAGAGTTCTCCAGTTGATGGTGGAGACTGAAGCTCTGGCCCCAGACAAGACAGCATGTGGCATGAATATCTGGCCCCCAAGCCTGAGTTATGACTCCAGAACAAAGCACCATGTCCTGCTGTTCAGCCTGTGATTGCACATTCTGAGGGACAACATCAGGGCATCTACTTGTAGCTCTCTGTCTGCTCATTAGGTACAGTTCCTCTCACCACTGCATCCCCTGAGCACCTAACTTCCTGGTGGACATTGGTCTGAGCAGAAAGGAAAATGTTCCTGCTCATTCTATGCTCCGAAGAGATCAGGGCAGTTAGGTGAATCCAGTCCTTGTTTTTCTTTGTCCATAAAGTCCTTCACCTTGTGGAAGTCTAGACCCCTTAGCATTTTTGCCCAATTCTTAGCTACAGTTTCCTCCAGTGTGGAGGTACTTTGCTTTGCTAGATTCCTTGGAATTCCCAAGCAACTGGCTTGTTGGATCATACCTCCCAATATGTTCAGAAAATTGCTGTTCCCTTTTTATCAGGGGAGGAGAACACTGTTTCTTTGTTATAAAGTCATGGGGACTTAATACAACCTTTGAATTCATGATGATTTTTACAAAGCACTTAGGATTTTCATGTTTGGAACTCAAGTTAAAATGGTTATTTAAGAAATAAAGTGGATCACAGTTTTCTTGGGAAAAAATAGTAATTTATGCCTTCATTTTTAAAACATTAGCCAATTATGCTGAAATATTCAGATTTTTTTTGTGTAGCACAACTGAAGTTAGAATCTTACAAAGATTGCTTTATTTAATCTTACAGGTGGATGTTAATGAGGACAATTATATTAGGGACTCATATTACATTTGTATAAATGGAGCCAAGGGAGGTTGAGAGATCTGCCTCCAGTTGTGAACTAAGTAACAATGAGTTTTCCTCCTGGAGTTCCCAGTTCTCCTGCTCCAGGGCACTGGAATTCCATCTGGCATGATGGTGCCTCCTGGAGACAGGTGGCAATGTTGGAAGGAGATTTGAGTTGCTACAACTTGGAATTTGCACTGAACCTAGTGGGTTGAGGCCAGGGATTCTTCTCAATTTGCCCACAAAGCACAGGACACCACATATCAAAGTGGGATTTGCATGAATGTCCACAGTGGGCAATTTGAGAAACCCTTCTTCATCCAGAATCTTTCCAACTTCATTGCAAATATAAAACACTTGGGGATCTTGTTGAAATGCAGACTGTGATTGGCAGGTTAGTGTGGCCAGAGATTGTGGTTTTGTAAGAACTCCCACTTGGCATTGAGGTTGTCAGTCCCAGTGGGGGAAACTCTCCTTTTTTACTAAAAACACAGAAAAATTGTGTTTTTGGCCTACAGCATAATATTTTCAAAAACACATGCATTGTGGAATGACTCAATACAGCTAATTATCAGGTTCATCACTTCATATAATTATTATTTTGTAGGTGAGAACACTCAGTATCCACTCAGCATTGTTAAAGATTCTGTTTCTAACACTAGTGACCAAGTTCTAGATCTCTAGAACCCTTCCTCCTGTCTAGCTGAACCTTGAATCCTTTCACAAACCTCTCTCCACCAAACCCAGTAACCACATGATTTTAGATCGCACAAGTGAGTGAGATCATGTGGCGTTTCTCATTCAGTCTTACTAATTTCACTTCCATGATGACTTCCATTTCCATCTGTGATTCCACAATTGAAAGTATTTCTTCCATGTTTATGGTTGAACCATATTCCTCAGGGTATACATATGGTCTTTATTTTATTTATCCATCCATGGATGGACACTTATAAGGATTTCATATCTGTCTATTCTGAATTGTTGTAATGAGTAGAAGTGGAGAAGCCTGTGAGATGCTAAGCTCACTTCTTTGGATGAACATTGTCAGTGGTGGAATTGCTCGAATCCAAAGCCTTCTCCACAGTGAATTTCTCCATCTCCTCAGTTCTCATTGTATGTGGTTGGATACTGGATCCTGTAGATCATTTTCTGCCTGAAGAAGTTGACATTTGTCTCTTGAATGTGTCCGTCATGTCAGGAAATGCAAGTTGCTGTCTTTGGCACCTTATGTATAAATCTGGTAGATTCCCCCTTTTGTATGGAGTTTCTGTGTGAAATAAGCCATCAGTTGAAGCTCACAGGAAGTGACCTGCCCAGAGCAGATACTTCACAGAGTGCAGCCATTGTGACCATCGCCTTTGTCCTCATTGACATAGGTCACTGTGACAACATCAGGGTTTCCAGGCACAGAATGTGAGTCCAGTGTTGACCTGCTCCTGGGAGATGGGGAGTGGTGGAGGAGGGGACATGGTCCCAGGACCCAGGCAGGCAGCTCAGAGCCTGAGTCCAACACCCTGTGCTGTGTTGAGCTCAAGGGCACCATCTGTGACCCGCCCACAGGGTCTCCAATTATGCACGGTAAGGATTTTCATACTCTTTTATGCTGTTTTCCTATGTTTCACTATTGGGAAAATGTATAAAACAAATGTTTCTTGGGGCATCAAGTTATTTCTCTCTTGCTTCTCACCTTCCTGTTACAAATCCATAGAATATAATTCACAGACTTTTTTGATGCCACCAGAAATTTGAAATCTTTTCTCTCTGATTCTGCCCTATGGAGAACTTGTTTTTATTTTATGATTAGTTATCACTCCCACATTTTCTGCTGGAGGACTGAAAAACCCTAAATTACTTTGAATGTTGAGCCTGTCTTGCCTGGTATGAATGCATGTCCCTCCTGCACGAATTTGGACATGGACGAGTGTTAATTTTGGGTGTCTACTTGCATTAATTGAGAGATGCCAGGAGAACTGGTCAATCTTCACTTCCCTGTGTGTCTGGGAGTGTATTTGCAGAGAAGACTGGCAGTGGACAGAGTGACTGAGCATCCTTAGTATAAGCAACACTGCCCTATTATCTGGGGCCCTGGACTGAACAGGAAAGCAGAACAAGGGGAAGCTCTCTGCCGTCTCTTCTCTCTGGAGCAGGCGTGTTCTCTCTTACTGCTGCTTCTGGACATTGGACCCCAGATTCCTGAGCCTTAGCCTCTGCCACTGAGTCTGGGTGTCTCTTGTATTGGACTGGGTGCTGCACCATTGACCTCCCTGGCACTTTGGCCTCTGGCTTCTAGGACTGAGTCACGTGATTGGCTTCTCTGGGTCTGCACAGCCATTGAGCAAATACTCAGGCTCTGTGATCAGGAGAGTCAATCTCATATCTGAACCTGCATCTCCATCTACCATCTGTCTACTTTTTTGCATTAGGAGAAGCCTAATGCAAAGTGCCCTGCATTAGTTGATAGAATGTGGGCAGACATGACCTGCTCCCTGGGAAGAAGCTGCAGGAGGCAGGTGAGATTCTGCCATGTCCTTTTCTTCCTCTGTGTGGGAAGGGTGGGCTCCTCTCTGTGGGGCTCTTTCCTTAGTCACACTCCCAGAGTGATGATCCACATGGATCACCTGGGTTAGAGCCCACAGTGAATGGGCCCAGGCTGCACTCATGGGAAAGCACTCTAGCTTGGGACTCGGTTTGTTTTCTGCAAAGGAGAGCAGCACACTCCTCAGAGGATCTCAAGTGCCTCCGAATCCACTCATGCTGTAGCCTGTGTCAGAAAGTCCTTTCTTGTCCTCACTGACTGGCCTCCTCTCCTGAGTACACAGGGTTGTGTTAATGCCTGTGTCTCTTGGTGGACACTGTTGTTCTCACCTTCTTGCCACTAGGAATAATGTTGCTATGGACATTGTTGTTCAAGCATCTTTTGAGACCCTGTTTTCCCTTCTTTGGGTGGATGCACACAAGGTGGAATTGCTAGGTGATATGGCAGTTCTACGTCTAACCCTCTGAGGATTGTCACACTGTTTCTGCAGTAACTGCAACATTTACATTCCCAGGAGTAATGGAAGAGGGATCCAAATTCTTCTTCACCAATGTAGCTATTTTCCCTTTAAGAATTTATTACTATTTTATTTTGACTGAACCAATACTTGTACATGTTTGTGGGATATACAATATCATACTTTGATAAATGCATACATTTTGTAATGATTATTTAGATAATTAGCATATCCACCTTCTTAATCATATATAATTTCTTTGTAATGAAATCAAATACCATTCTAGCTTTTTAAAAACACATATTACTTATTATTAGCTTTCATCAACTTAGTATTCAGTGGAACAACAGAATTATTCCTCCCGTCTTTCTACCATTGTATCCATGGGCCAAATTATACCCCTTACTCCTGCTGCCTCTCCCATCCAGACCTTGGTAATCTCTATTCTGCTTTCAGCTTCCACAAGGTCAGCCTTTTTAGATTTCATCTCTAAGTGAAATAATGCTGATTAGTTTTTCTGGGTTCATCTGAAGTGATGTGAAGAGCACCTCGTTGTGGTTTTGGTTTGCATCAAGCTCATATTTTGGTCTCCCTAAGTAAAGTGTTATTGGGAGACAGTCACCACTGTTCTTGGAGTGTTGTCACTGATGGCTGCCACACTTATGGCACAGCTGAGTCACTGTGAGAGACCATCTGGCCTGTGAAGCCCAACACATGTACTATTTGCCCCTTCACAGAAGTTAGTGGCCTCTCCATTAAACAAGTAGGCAAGGTGTAACTGTATTAGGGCGTGTGTGTGTGTGTGTGTGTGTGTGTGTGTGTGTGTGTGAGGTTTCCTAGGTAAGAGGTTCTTGGAGGATAAAAGATATGATAGAGAGAAGGAAGGTCTCCCACATATCCAAGCCCTCATCCCTGCAGTCTGTGACTGTTACATGATCTTTAGCACAGCTGTGAATATTGTCTTTAACGTTTGTAGCAAATGCCAAAAAAGGAAGTAGCCAATTATTATTCTTGCCCTCTGTTCTGTTTTCTTGTTTCTTGTGATGGTTCCATAATGCTGCATTACAAGTATTCCTAAATACAAATCATTTAATGTAATGCCTTTATTCTAATGGGACCATAAGGAAGGAGTTATTCTGAGCTTGTTTAGGTGGAGGAATAAACATGTTTGAGCAGGAGGGCTTGTGGCCTGATATCACAAAACTGGGCAAGAACCCAGGCTCTTTTGCAAATTATACAGAGGCTATGATGATTGTAGTGATGCCTGAGCACAAAGAATATATATATATATATATATATATATATATATATATATACATATATATATATATATATATATATATAAAATGAATGATATTGATATTGCTCATTTACTACCTCTCTAGGTGTTATGGAAACATTCAGAGAGGGGAGGATATTTCTTCATGAGCAACATAAGGATACATTTTTCTAGGTAGCATGAGAAATTTTGAAGCAAAAATGGAAAAAATAAGTCAATAATAAACCCTAAGAATTGCCCACTAACCTGATTAAACAGAAAGAGTACTCTTCCACACTTCAGGGATTATGTTTGCAGTATAAAAAGATATTTTGCACAGCAATACATGTGCAATGCACAGGTCTATCATCATATTTAAAGTCCTCTCTGATTCTGAGGTCAAATAAATCAACCTATTCTTTATAATCTTTGTGTTGCAGCATCTCTTGGACATGTAGATTAGATACCTCGTTTATGCCAATGAATATGGAAGATACTGAGGACACCAAGCTGTAGAAGAAAACAGAATCATAATAAAAAGAAGAAATACTTCTGCTCAGTCAGAAAACCAATGAGTCTGTTAAAACTCACATTGTTAGTAGAAGCAGAAAAGTACAGTGAGACACTAAGAAGTGATGAACCCTAAGAGCAAACTGATCATGGCCTCTTCTCCACCATGAAACAGTGCAAATGGACTTCATTGTCATGGGGGGGGGGTTTCCATCTGAGAAGAACAGCTCAGGACAATGTTTTTAGTACAAACAAACACAAACTCACTTGGTATGATCTAAGTCCTTAGAAGAAATTGCTCTTCAGAAAGTCATGTTGTCACATGAAATAAATCAGATTTCCACTCTTTCCAATCCATGATGCAAATCATCTTTGAGGGACTGTGCCTCTGGTAGAGCGAATGCTGAGTGGACGTCAGAGCAGAAAGCTTCCAAGGTGAGTGACCTAAATATTTTGGAGAAGTTAAAATAAAGGGAATGGAAACTCCAGAAAGCAAACAGGAGCCAGTTCTAGTGCCACACAGTGGTCAAAATATTGCCATTTCTTGCTCTGAGGCTTCAAGCCTTGCAATCAGCAGCAGTTTGTAAGGACCTGAATAAAAGGGGCTTTTATATTTTCCCAAAGAGTGCTCTCAGAGTGCTCTTGATGTCCTTATTCCTCAGACTGTAGATGAAGGTTCAGCATGGGGGTGACCACAGTGCACATCACTGAGGGTGTTGCAGTTGAAGGTGAGTTTTGGGTCACAGCAGAACTGAGGTACACACCCAGGAATGTGGAATAAAATAAGGAGACCAGGGAGAGGTGAGAAGCACAGGTGGAGAAGGCTTTGCGTTTTCCCTGAGCTGATGAGATTTTCTGGATGGAGGAGACTATCTTGGAGTAGGAGTAAAGGATGCCAGCAAGGGGGCCTCCTCCCAGCAGCACAACTGCACTATATACCAGCAGGTCATTAACAAAAGTGTCAGAGCAGGCAAAGTGGACCACCTGATTAGGTTCACAGAAAAAGTGGAGGATTTCTAAGTCTGTGCAGAAGGAGAGCTGCAACACCATTAAGCTGTGCACTAAGGCATTGAGGGCACTCATGATCCAGGATGCCAGCACCAGCAACCCATAGAGCATGTGGTTCATGATGACATGTTGTGAAGGGGGTGTCAGATGGCCACATATCTGTCATAGGCCATCACAGCCAGAAGGAGGTTGTCCAACGCTACAAACAATGTAAAAAAGCACATCTGTGTGATGCAGCCTGCATAGGTAATGACTTAGCCCTGCATCTGGATGTTCACCAGCATCTTTGGGATGGTGGTGGAGGTGAAGCAGATGTCCACAAAGAACAGGTTGGCAAGAAAGAAGTACATGGGCATGTGAAGATGGGAGTCTGAGATGGTGGCCAGGATGATGAGCAGGTTCCCAAGCACAGTGACCAGGTACATGGAGAGGAAAAGTGCAAAGATGAGGGGCTGCAGTTCTGGGTCCTCTGAAAATCCAAGAAGAAATTCCAAAATTTGTGTGTTATTTTGTGGTTCCGTGTGCTTTGATTGACACCAGGAAAGAGAAAATTATCATCATTACTTTTTCTATCTGGCTCCCTTTAAGGCACCTTGTGCCATCTCTAATCAGGAATTCCTGTCCCTCTTCTCCCTGTCCTCTCTGTGTCACATGCTCTACAGTTTTAAGAAACTATTCCTTATGAACTTGTGGGACATATGTTCGTTCCACCATGTTCCTGGCATCGTTAAGTAATTGAGCCTTTAAAATAAAAGTAACTACAGTGTGTTCATGCATATAATTATATATATGTAAGGAAATGAATGAAAACAAGGAGCTGGACTTTGTGAGATTTCACAGTAAAGGAATGACACATGTTTGATCAGATAGATTTTGACTTTATTTAATCTATCCATGCAGTGAAACATCACATGGACTCCATAAATACATAGATATTTATGTCAGTTAAAATATCAAAAATCTTAGTGAATCCCACCTTATGTGTATTTATAATGTACCAATTTATAAAATCGATAAATAGATGGGGGCAAGTACAGTGGAGTAAAGCAGTGTGAAAGGGGAGGGAGAAGTTACTAGGAACTGAAATGGAACAAAGTATATTCCATGCAAGTGTGAGTATCTCAAATGCACCCCAATATTATGTGTAAGTGTAAGACACTGATAACAACATTAAAGTATAAAAAAAACTTTATAAAAGAAATGGTCCTATAACACCAGATGGTAATAACTGTTACAAAGAAAACATGAGCAGGTATAAAGAAGAGTGGATGGATGGAGTGCTATTTTTTATGGGCACAGGTAAGACAGGCTAACAGATGACATTTGAGTGGAGATCTCAAGGAAGAAATGAGAATCAGTGAGATTGACTGCAGAGTGTGTGTCTGGCTGGAGGAGTGAGCAGTGCAAAGTCCTTGCAGGTGATGCTGTTTCAAAACCCAGCCATGGTGGCCTCCAGAGCCAACAGGAGGAGACAGAGGAGGGACCTACACTGAGAATGGGGAGGAAGGAGGTGACCTCCCTGACACTGCTGAAAGGTTGTGATCCTCAAGGTTCAGAGGGTCCTCTGTCCACACGTCGTTCCTTGTCTTCTGTTTTCACCAGCTTTACTGGTGGGTAGTCATATCTGAAGAACTGCATGTACATAATATGCACAATCTGGTGAGTTCAGACACATGTGGTCCTGGTGCCCCTCACCCAGTCAATGCTATAGACACATCCCTCACCTCCCAGAGTGGGCTTGGCTGTTTTTTTTTGCATGCTGTTTTCTGTGGGGAAGAACAATGAGCATGAGCTCTGTCCTCATAGCAGAACTTCAAGTGCACAGTGTTCTTTGTTACTGCCTGGACCTGTGTGGCACAGCAGGTCTCTGGAAATGAATGATGCTATGTAACCCTGACTTCATATCCACCAAAGTCAGCTCATGCATCCCTTCCTGCTCTCCCTGACACCATGCTGCTCCAGGCGTCCATGAGATTGACACCTTTACCTATCATGTACTAGAATCATGCAGTATTTTGATTTAAATAACATTCTGTGGCTGCCTTGTGATATCTCTCTGTTATTTAGGAGTCAGATGCCTGTGTAATAAAAGTCACATTGTGGCCAGACAACAACTGTACAAGAACAGAAAATAGAGGTTTATGTCCTTGATGAACACAGATGTAAAAATCCCCAACAAATACTAGCAAAATGAACTCACCATGTTAAAGGACTATTCCCAATATGGAACACATGATCTCAGGGACCTTGGCTCTGAGGACTGCTCACTCCACATGAATGTCTTTAGAATTCTGCACCATCCTGGCCCTCTGTCCTCCTTCACGTGATGGACTCCTGTGGACCTTGTGCCACAGATGCACTTGCTCCCTGGCACTCTTCCTCTGCCATCACAATGTAAGAAGCACATAGAAGAGATCTTACCTGTTATATTAACGTGTGGATTTTCCCAACAGTAAAACAATTTAGATTGCAAAGGAAAAGTTGAAAATTAAAGGTTTGTAGAGTAAAAAGAATGACAGGTGGATAAATGAATTCAAAACAATTGCATTATGAAAAGAAGTGAAAGTTTTAAATAAGTTTTCATTGAAAAGTTGTAAAGTAGCCAAGATTTAACCCCATCAACTCAAGTCAACCTTGCATTGGCAAAATCTGGGAATAAAATAAGAACATATACTTCATTAGGGGAAGTGGAAGGAATAACTATCCCAAGTTATAATCTCATCCTATATGAACTCAAATGCATTCATATGTGGTTAGGGAACTAGACACGATGGTAAGAATAATGAAATCAAGTCATGAATGCTTACCTCATGACAGGAAATTTGACTTACAGTCTTGGCTCCTTAGGTATAAACCTGGTAGATTCTTCCTTCTTCCTTCCTCAGGGGGTTTCTGTGTGAAGCAAGTCATAGGTTAAAGCCCATGGGATATGATCTGCCCAGGGTAGATGCTCCACAGACAGCAGCCATGTGACCATCACCTTGCTCCTCATTGGTTCAGGTCACTATGACATCAAAAGGGTTTCCTGGCACAGGAAATGAGTCCAGTATTAACAGAGTGCTGGTGCAGGGGATGTGTTCCCTGGACACAAGCAGGGGACTCAGAGCCTGAGTCCACCACCCTATACTGTGTTGGACACATGGACACCATCTCTGACGCACTCATGATGGCTCCAACGAGGCACAGTAAGAATTTTTAGACTATTTTAAGCTGTTGTAGTATGTGTTAAGAAATCTCCCATCTAAGAAAATCCCAGGACCCAAACAATTCACTGTAGAATACTATCAAATATATAAGCAGTTAGAGCAAGCCTTCCCCAACCTAAAAAGAAACATGAAGACACAGGGACTCCTCAAATTTATTCTATAAAGCTTGTAGTACCATGACTCTCAAATGAGACAAGGACACAGCAAATCATAGTCAAATAACCATGATGAACATAGATGTAAAAACACTCAACAAAATATTAGCAAACCAAATTCAATGTACATCAAAAATTTTATACACCATGATCCAGTGAGGTTTATCTCAGGGTTGCAAGGATAGTTCAACTTATAATATCAGTAACATGATACATGACGTTTCCAGAAAAGACAAAAATGATCTGATGAATCGATGCAGAAAGATTATTTGGTGAAATTCAGCATCCCTTCATAGTGAAAACTCTTAAGAAATTAGGTAAAGAAGGAAATTCCCCAACATAACAAAGGCTACAAATGACAAACCCACAGCTAACATCATAGTGAATGAAGTTCACTAAGATCTGGAACAGGAATAGTATGCCCACCCTTTTGTTCTTAAATTTAAAATCTCTTCTAAATTGTTCTACATGAAAGTAGAATGCATTCATGCATTATGAATGATATGTATGATAGATCTTACATAATAAAGTATAATCTCTCATTTTTCTGATTATACATATTGCAGGATCACATGGGTCATGCAGCCATAATTGTCATGAGGCATTAATGTATGTTTCACTCTACTGTCATTCCTACCCCCTTACCCCTTCCCCTCCCTTCACTCCCCTCTCCTTAAATATAAATTAATCTATTCTTCACTATCCCTCCCTTATCATGAATTAGCATCTGCATATCAGGGAAAACATTCAACCTTTGGTTGTTTGTGCTTGATTTGTTTTGCCTACCATGATATACTCCAACTTCATCCATTTATCAGAAAATGTCAGAATTTCATTCTTCTTTAAAGCTGGGTCATATTCCACCATATAGATATACCACATTTTCTTCATCCATTCATCTGTTGAAGGGCAGGATGTCCACTCTTAGCAGTGTTATTCATCATAGTACTGCAAGTTTCACCCAGAGCAAGTAGATAATTAAAATAAGGACATTCAAATTGGAAAAGAGGAAGTCAAATAGTCCACTGCAGATGGCATGATGTTGCAAGTTTATTCTTAGTCGACACATAATTATACACATGTATGGGGTATGGTGATAGTTTTCAATGTGTGTACCATGTAAAATGAGCAAATGTATGCATTTCCATGTCCTTTGTTGTGCAGAATCGAAATGCCTATTGAACACCTGTTCAAGGCAGGTAATTCCTACTGTGGTGGCATTTCTATTCTGTTGTTGACTAAATATTCCTGACTATTCCCATATTTATGTGCTGAGATCCTAACTCCCAAAGGCCCAAATGGACAGATCTTTTAAGCCTCTGAAACCCCACAGGAATGAATGTAGAATGAGGATTCTAATAGTGCAGACCCCCAAAACAGAATTCTTTTAAAAAATGTGTAATAAAAGATACTTAACATATGTTAATCTCAGGGAAATAAGCATAAAAGGAAATAAATATATGTCTTTGAATTATCAAACATTTTATAAATAAAGACTAAATGATAGCTCTTCCCTACAGTTATTATATTTTTAATTGTTTTGGGAAAAGTGTCACAAAGCCAAGGGTTGTATTAGTCATGGTTTTATATCAAGGGCTCAAAATTCACCCTCTTGTTGAAGAGGGGAATAGTCAATATTCTACAGATAACAGGTATGTGTCACAAACACAGTCAGAATTGGGGGGCTCATGAGACAAATGGTCTTCCTCAAGTTTTGGAGACATTTTAGATCATGGCTGGGATTAGGTGTTAGGAAGTTATCTCTCTGGAAGGCAGAAGATTTCATGGAGAAAGAGGAATAAAGACTAATTCCCCAGACATTGAACCTGTGTCTTGGGAACAGAGAATCTGCAAAAATTTACATTTGATGGAGAGCAACATTCTACAGGGAAATGATGTGCTTGGGGTTGGAATAGCAAGAGGAAAATGTGCCTAATCAGAGAGCACACTAGCTTTAAGTATCCTCCCTTCCATTCCTCAGCCCTGCAGCCGTGGCCTGGAGGGGATATGGTTGTCTCCTCTGGAGTCCTGCATCTGGTGGGCACTGCTGCTTGACTCCTTTCTTGTGTGTAAACAGATTCTGTCTCCCTTATCAAACATCCCAAGAGGAATATGGTTCCATGAGGAGACCTTCCATTCAGTTCACATCCAGGTGAGTCTGAGAGTTCAGTAGGTGCTGCAGAAAAGCATCTGAGATGCTGGACACCAAGAATGTGTACCTAAGGTCACCTGAGAGCTAATCAAGCCCTGCCCGGGGCTGAGAAGTTGCTGGGTTAGTTTGCTGAATTGTCTGAACACCATGCTGAAATGACAAATCAGTGTTGAACTCAGCAGTGTGCCAGGTCCTTGTTGGTAATGTAGTGATGAAAAAGACAACCCCATCATAATAGGGAGTGGAGGCTCAGTGTGGTTTGTGTGTAAGTGGAGCACGTGTCCCAGGACCTTTGCAAACATTTGTATGAAAAAGAGAGATGAGTCATCTGTGGTGACATAGAGCAAAGGGAGGAACTTCTTATTTCTGAGATGGAGCAGCAATTTGATGAACTTATTATCAAATGCCCATTTTCTATGGTTGTCAGCATTTCTGTGGAATTTTCCAGTTTATTCTTTCTCTATTGACTTTGGGACTGATATTTTTGGTGATGAGAAGTCTTACATCATATTCAGTAAAATAGGTCTATCTTATTACTTCTGAATTTCCTGTCTTATTTAACGAAGTTTTGTCCATCCATGAACTTATGTGACATGTTTTTGAAGCTCCCCTAGTGTATTACTTACTTTCATATCGTGATTGTATTAGTCAGGGTTCTTAGAGAAACAGAATCTACAGGAAGTACGATTATATAAAGGGGATTTACTAGATTGACTTACAGGATCAGAAATTGGATAGTGAACAATTGCCATCTGCAGCTGCTGAGCTGGAAGATTCAGTAGCTTCACAGTCCAAGAAGCAGAAGCCCCAGAACAAAAAAGATCAACAGTGCTACCCTATTCCCAGACCAAGGCTTCTGAAAACTACCAGCGTAATCACTGGCAGAGTCCACTTTGGAATAGTGAAGAAGCAAGAGTCTGCTATTCTCAGAAGATCGAAGTAGTGATCAAGAACCTGTTCAAGAAGAGCTGAGCTTGTATCTGCATCTGCTTCCTTGTTCTGCCAGCTTTCATTCCATCCTATTGGGTGGTGCTGACCATGCTTAGTGAGGGCTCCACTTTAGTTCCCATCCCATATTCCAGTCATTCCTAGACACGCCCTCATTAACACAACCAGAAGCCTCTATATCATTGGCATCTCTTATTCCAATCAAGTTGACTATTCAAATTAACCATTACAAAGGTCTTAAACTCCTCTGATATATGAGGTAGGGGACGACCTTCACTTCCTCTGCACAGATAGCTACTTAGTCAGCTTTTATTCACCTATTCAAGGTTTTCTAAGTGAATGGAGATTCACCTTTGTCATATTGTCAGCACCCCTGAGGCAGATTTCCTGAGTCATTCAATGAAAACTGAGCACCTGCTGTGTACCAAGCCATTTGAGGAACAGTCTACATTACATTCTTTCATTCTAGGTCTTTGGCAACTTGATTATTAACCTATTAGTATTATATATGTTCTTTCTCATTATAGTTGATGCTCCATTCATTAAAAACTATAGTTGTTTCCATTCAGATAAACCTGGTTTTTTTCCCCTGCTGTTCTTTCTATGTCACACTTTCTCCTGTTCTTTAAGTTTGATCTAGACCATGCACACATATTCGCACACTCATGAAAACAGGGAGAATGGAGCAGGTGGAGTCTGCTGGTGTGCACCTCGCATCATCATGTCTAATTAACTGTGATAAGTGTGCACATGATGTGATGCCCTCAGAGATGCACCCACTGCACACAGGATTTTATTCAGTGTATAATGTTAAACTTGTCATGGTGGGTGCAGGGTTTTGTAAAATGTGGTCTTGCTTTATTTTAGTACCAGGGATTGAACACAGAGGTGTCAGCCACTAAGCCACACTCCCAGTTCATATATATATATATATATATATATATATATATATATATATATAATTTTAATTTGAGACAGTGTCTCACTATGTTTCTGAGCCTGGATTTGAACTTGTGATCCTCCTGCTTCATTCTCCTGAGTCACTGGAATTGCAGGCATGAGTCACTGGGCCTGGCTTAGAATATGGTCTTAGGAGCCCTTTGACTTTTGAATGAAGGCTACAATCAGGACAAGGTGTGCTCATGAGATTTGCCAGAATATGCCAAAGTGGAAGACTGGAAATAATGCAGAAAATACACCACACAAGAACACTGAGAGAGGGGTTGGTCTCATCTGCTACTGTGCACACAAACCTCAGTGGAACTTTTATTTCTGTGTCTGTCCTATTTCACAGCAGGACAGATAGAAGTTCCTTTTCCCTGTGAAATCTAGAAGTGTTGATTTCCCGGAAGCTGGAAATAGAAGAGTGGTCACCAAGTCTAGGAAGTAATGGGTGACACTAAAGGGTAAATGTGGGTCACCAGGTCCCAGATCCCAGGTCCATTCATGGAGTCAGAGTTGGTGTTTAGTCCCACAGTAGAATGAATCTTGTCAACAACAACATTTGATATATTTTAAACTACCTATACGGGTGTGTTTTCAAGTCTCTGAACACAATGAACTTTTAAATGTTTGAGGTGGTAGATATGCTGATTACCCCAGCTGGGGCATTACACAGAGTTTACATGTAATGAAACTTCACACCTCCCCCCAGTAATAACCTACAATTACTGTGTTGAACCATTACTCTGTTGATTAAAGATTAACATTATCCCCAATTTATTTCATCACTACTGAATGGCACAGAAATATTTTTTATATCCCCTGTAATAATGAACAATTTTTTTCATTCTTTGTGTATTTCCCCTTATGGATTCTCATTTTCTTCTTCCCTTTGCTCTCATTTTCCCCCTCACAGATGATTATTGTGTAGGATCTTGGCATGATAAAGATATGATTACTTTTGTTTTTTGAGAATTTTTTAATTTTTAAATTCTGTGTGCTTGTCCTCAGGGAGATGTGATTGAAATTAAAATGCCACCAGAAACTAAGAAGGCTCCCAGGCCCCAGGCAGGCAACTCAGAGCCCGTGTGCACCACCCTACACTGTGTTGGACTCACGGGCACTGTCCCTGACCTGCTCATGTGGGCTCCAAGTAGGCACAGTAAGGACTGTTAGATTGTTTTATGCTGTTTTTATGTTACACTCAGCAATTCAATGCAGCTGATGGTTCCTGCTGCACTAAATAATTTCTTCCATTCTTTCCACCTCCTATTGGTAAATCCAAAGCATACAATTAATAAACATTCGATGTTTAAGGAAGTGTGAAATGCCTGCCTTGTTTCACACTCCTCTGTTGTCCATAGGGAGACTGTACCACACCACCCAACACCTGGGTCTGGACAGTGCCTCCCATGGTAGGAGCCTGTGTCCCTTCTGTGTCCCTTTTGAGTTAGACAAAGGGTGATCAATGTGTGGAATCAAATTTATTGCCTGGAGAGATTCATGAAGAATTGGTAAACCATTCTTCTGAGTGTGTCTGGGAGGAATCAACCTGGGAATGTGGCCACAGAAGCAGCGCTTATGTGAGAGGTGCCCATTCTCCTAACAAGGGAAGAAAGGAGAAGCAGTAGAATCTCATGAGCCTCTTGAAACTTCTTCTTAATCATTGAGCACATCATATTGGCACACGTTCTAGTCAGGGTTGTCCAGAGAAAAAGAAGACACAGAAAACAGATAGAGGGATTCACAGGATGATAGATAGAGATGCAGATATTGATATAAGATTGACTCACAGAGTCAAAAAGGCTCAGTATTTCCATAATAACTGTCTGCAGCCTGGAGGTCAGAAAAGCCAGTTTTGTGACTCTGTCCAGGAAGGTGGAAGCTGCAGAGCCCTGGAGGTCAGTGGTGCAGCCCCTGATCCAAACAAAAGGCTAACAAGACCCTAGAGGGCTGATGGTGCTGGTCCCACAGTCCAAAGACAGGAAAAGCAGAGTCTGACAGGGAGGGTAGCAGCAGGAGAGAACGTGCCCTGCTCCAGAAGGAAGACCCAGCCAAGGCTTCCCCTCCTCCACCTGTCCTACCATCCAGCCCCCAGCTACTGGAGGAACCCCCACCAAACACATTCAGAGAGGGTCATCTCACCCACTCCCTGACCCCCACACAGCTCTTCTCTGGAAACTGCCTCCCAGACACACTCTGAAGAAATAATGGTTTACTGATTCTTCATGAATCTCTCCAGGCAATAAATTTGATCCCCCACATTGATCACCCTTTGTGAGCATCACTTTATTTCTATCAACCACAGATGCTTAGTTGAACACACCTCACAGAGCAAGCCTTGAATGAGGTGCAGGGGAAAAGGGAGGTGTGTACAGTGATGGAATTGGAACCCACATAATAGTGCCCCCAGTCTGGTCTAAGCCTTGAAAATGCTATGCAGTGAAGGACTCCTCCATTATCAGGTTGAAATTCAATTGCCATCACTGTGACACTCTTGAGAGGTGGTGCAGTGAAGGACTCCTCCACAATCAGGTTGAAATGCAATTGCCATCACTGTGACACTCTTGAGAGGTGGTGCTTGAAGAGGGGTTAATGGATTCATGCCATTAGCCTGGGAGCAAGTCCTGCATCCTATCAGAAGTCCCTTCTGATGTGGAGGCCGAAGAGACTTGTCATTTCCAAGAAGTCTTTCTGTATGGACTTCACTTGGGGATATGTATTTGCCAATGAGATTCTTTGGGCAGTGATTGTGGTGCAGAGTGTGGGCACCAAGCTGAGTAAGAAAACAAACCTCTGACCAGGAGAGAAATGCCGATGCTCAGTCTTGAAGCACACTGGTCTGTCAGAATGCAAGTCAGCAGGAAGAGCCGTTGAGGTGCTGATGCCTGGAGGCAGGAGGGACACACTGTGCACAGCTGTGGCCCTGGGGTTTCCGCTTGTGGAAAAGTTACAAAAGAACTTGGTTGTCAAGTGAAGTTTCTTCACAGGTCGAGTTCAACACATGACTGGGTTCTTTGGTAACAATAAAAAAAAAAGTAACAAAGTGATTTATGTCATCCGAGAAGAATGTTCTTAAGAACCCTTCACCCACAAATGAAAAAGTTATCTCAGTGGTGACGTGAGATAAATGGGAATTTCCAATGTTGCTGATCCAAGATTGAAAGCACCTTTGAGGTATGCAAAGGATAGAGGAGAACAATCTTCACATTACAGAGAGGGCCTAAAACTGAACAAGGTGAGCTATGTAACAATTTTTTCCCCATTGGTACTGGGGATTGAACCCAGGAAAGCTCAGCCACTGAGCCACATCTCCAGTCCTTTTTATATTTCCTTTAGAGACAGGGTCTCACTAAGCTGTTCAGAGCCTTGATAAGTTGCTGAGATTGGCTTTGAACTTGGGATCCTCCTGCCTTAGCCTCTTGAAATGCTGGAATTACAGATGTGCACCACTGTGCCTGGTTAGTTACATAACTTTTAAGAGAAGTTGAAAAAGAAATAGAACTCTGGTGATCAGATCACCATCTGATCAAAATAGTGTAAATTCCTCCTGTGAGGCTTTGAAACATGTGATCAACAGCACTGTTATACTCAGGAGAATGAGGGCTTTCACAGTTTCCCTCCATAGAGTCTCCTCAGAGTGCTCTTGATGTCCTTATTCTTCAGACTTTAGATGAAGGGGTTCAGCATGGGGGTGACCACAGTGTACATCACTAAAGTCATTGAAGTTGTACGTGAATTTTTGGTCACAGTGGAACTAAGGTACATTCCCAGGAGGGTGCAATAAAATAAGGAGACCACAGAGAGGTGAGAAGCACAGGTGGAGAAGGCTTTGTACCTGCCCTGAGCTGATGAGATTGCATGGATGGAGGACACTATCTTGGAGTAGGAGTAAAGGATGCTGGTGAGGAGATCACCAGCCAGTAAGATGGCAGGAACATACATCACCATCTCATTGAAAATGGTCAGAGCAGGGAAGGTGGACCAGTTGAACAAGTTCACAGGAAAAGTGGGGGATTTCCAGGTCTGTGCAGAAGGAGAGCTGCAACATCATTAAGCTTTATAATAAGGAATTCAGCTCACTCATGATCCAGGATGCCAGCACCCACAGTCCACAGAACCTGGGTTTCATGATGACCTATAGTGCAGGAATGACAGATGGCCACAAAGTGGTCATAGGTAATTCAACTGGGAAGAAGTTGTCCAACCCTCCAACTAATGCAAAACAAAGCAAAACAAAACTGAATGTGTATGATGCAGCCTGCATAGATAATGGAGTTACTCTATGTCTGGATGTTCACCAGCATCTTTGGGATGGTGGTAGAGGTGAAGCAGATGTCCAGAAAGGACAGGTTGGAGAGGAAGAAGTACATGGGCGTGTGCAGGTGTGAGTCTGAGGTGGTGGCCAGGATGATGAGCAGGTTCCCCAGCACAATGTCCAGGAACATGGAGAGGAAAAGCCCAAAGATAAGGGGCTGCAGTTCTGGGTCCTCTGAAAATCCCAGAAGAGGAGAGTCTGTAATCTGTGTATCATTTTCTGAAATTTGCATGTCATTTTGTGGTTTCATGTGCTGTGGACAGAAAACAAACATGACTAATATTTGTATTAAGTTCCCTTTAAGATGTCCCTGGTGCCATCTTTGATTAGGAACCAGAGTCCCTCTGTACCTTTTCCTCAGTATGTTGTTTATATTACATTTTTAATGAGCAACTTTCATGCCCTTGAGGAATGTATATTGAGTTGCTACCATGTTCCTGGCACTGTCCAAGTCATGAGCACAGAGTGTGGAAAGACTGAAACACCTAAAATCCAATCACAGCGGAAGAACAGAAGCAAACAAATGATTTTGAAAAATACATACAGAATTCAGTTTTTAATGCTTTTCCCAAAAAGGAATCATACATGCTGGAGAAGATAACTTGAACACTAAAAGGTATTTATATATTAAAACATCACATGACAGTCCATTAATACATGTATGTAATTATTATGTATCAGTTAAAAATGAAAAGAAATGACCCCGGAATGGATCACATAGTATTATTGCTGTGAATCAAACATGGACAGGTAAGAAGGGAAGGAGATGTAGGTGCTATATTCCTATGGGGTCCAGGTAAGAGAGGTAAAGGTGATGTTTGAGCTGAGACCTGCAGGAGAGGAGGGTGCCTTGAGGTGGTCTGCAGAGGCCTGACCTGGCAGGAGGAGTGAACCACACAGGGGCCTAGAACAGTCTTCCTGCACACATACAGGTACCAAACAAGGCCACGGTGGCAGACAGTGAATCAGAGCAGGTGGAGGAGAGACACTGTCTGCACAATCTGAAGAAGGAGCTGCCCCCTGGTTGCTGGAGAGAGGGTAAGGTTCTCAGGGTGCAGAGTGTCCTCAGTTCCCATGTTGTCTTTTGTACTTTCAAAAAAATCAGCTTTATATAGGTCTGTGGTTGATATATGATGAATTGCACATATATAATCTGTACAGTTGGATGAGTTCAGGTATATTCAACCCTCACAAACCCATCGCCATATTTGATGTGATAGACACATCTGTCACTTCTCAGAAAGTCATCTTGTCCCTTTGTTTTTTTATTTTATTTTGTTTTTTTTTTTCCACTTAACATATGGTCTACCCTAACAGCAAAATTCCACATGCACAATGTCATACTGTTGTTGCCAGGTACTGAATTATACAGCAGGTATCTGGAAGTTAGTCATCTTACATAAATGTGACTTTATACCAGTTAACACGAAGCCCACATTTACCCCACACTGCCGTTGTATTCCAGGTATCTAAGGACTTCACAGATTTAAAGTTTGCCATATGTGGATTGATACAGTGTTTTTGTTTTTAAAAGTCTCCTGTGGATCAATGTGGATCCTCCTTATTTCTCTGTTACTTAGGGTTCTGGGGTCCATATCTTAAGAGTCACAATTTGGCCAGACAAGGAATCTACAAAAAAAGAAAATCATAGGCCAGTGCACTTGATGAGCAGGAGTGGAAACACCCTCAGTAGAACACTAGCACGTGACTGCATCAGTCGTTAAAGGTCTTTCCCAATCTGTAATGGAGGAGCTCAGGGCCTGGCTCTAGGACTGTGCACTGTCCATCTCCACACATCCTGCCCTGTCCCAACAACCTGCCTTCTGCTCCTGGGATTCACCCCTGAGACAATTATCTCTTCCCTGGACTGTTTCATTTCCTACCTTTGCCATTTATCATAGGATCCAGTAAAGCAGAGATCTTACCTACTTCATTCATTTTTGTGTTTTCACAAAGGCAGGCATGTAGGGAGAACAAAAAACATTTCAGAAATCAAGAGCCAAAACACTAAAAAGAATGATCAGATGAGTAGATACATTCAAAGCAATGGCATTCGATGGAAGTGAATAGAAACCTAGAATAAATTCTCAATGAATATAAAAAAACCAATAATTTCATCCCATCAATCTGGTCAATGAGTCTCTCATTCAAGATTTAATTGACAAAAACCTGAAAATAAAATAATAAAAAAGATACATTTCAACAGTGGATGAAACAATATCTAAAGTTGTCATTTATTCCTAAACAAATATAAATGGACAAACACATTTGGTGGGGACCATACGACTGAGCAGAGATGTGTACAGTCTCCAGCCAAGGGACCTTAGCCTGGGTCCTGTTCTGCTCGTGTAAAATGAGGCTCCATGGGTTTGAAGATCACTTCCAATTGTATGGTTTACGCTTTTGAGTGGTGGCAGATAACAGTATTCAAATTGACCAAATTTAAGTCTTATGCGTTGTTTCAAATATAAGGAAATGTTTATGATAAAATATTATATAATAAAGATAGCCCACATATGTGCACACAAATAATATTTAAAAGATTATCTGTTTATTTTGGGGTAGTGGGGATTGAACTCAGGCACTCAACCACTGAGCCACATCCCGAGTCCTAGTCTGCATTTTATTTAGAGACAGGGTCTCACTGAGTTGCTTAGCCCTTTGTCATTGCTGAGACCAGTTTTGAAATCAAGATCCTCCTGTCTCAGCCTCCCACACCACTGGGATTACAGGCATGTGCCACCTCACCCCGCTGATCTCAATTTTATATATATATAAAAAAAAGAGTGAACAAAGAAATACCCAAAATGGGACTCTGTGCGTTTAATATATAACCTTTTTTTCTCTCAGCTCTTCCTTAATTTACTGTTTTTGCCTTTCCCCTATTTATAGAAAACTTTAAAGGAGAATCTGTATGATAATCCACAAACATGACCAAGTTAAAGTTGTGTTAATTGTATCTTAAGTTGATAGCATCATTGTGGTCTCAATATGAGGCAGATCTTTATTATTATCATTGTCATTAGCTTCTTACATATTGAACTTTACAAAGTTATTTAAGTTTTTTTGTATTACCATGAATATACATCAGCTTCTTTTTCTTATACTTGACAAGTATTATTTTGACATACTATACACTTATGGATGCTGTGGTTTAGGTGTGAGGTGTCCCTGAAAGCTCATGTGTGAGACAGTGCTTCAGAGAAGACATGATTGGGTTGTGAGAGCCTGAGTTCAATCAGTGAATTAATCACCTGATAGGACTGGGTGGTAAATGAAGGCAGGTGGGTGTGGCTAGAGGAGGCAGGGTATTGGGGGTGTGTCTTGGGGGTGTGTCTTGGGGGTGTGTCTTGGGGTATATACATGAATCTAGCAAGTGGAGATGTTTCTCTTCCTGATCATCATGTGAGTTGCTTCTCCATACTCTTCTGCCATATTCAGCCTCACCTGGTGCCCAAGTAATGGAGCTGGCTGCAGAGGGACTGTGAACTCAAGCTGTGAGCCCTCAAATAAACTCTTCCTCCTCTAAAAATAAATAAATAAGTAAATAAATAAATAAATAAATAAATTCAAATGTGCACATGACACTGGCCAGAATAATGAAATTGAGTAGTTACCATGATTAAAGTATTCCAATAGATGCCTTTAGGAGTCTTACCATGTAGGTGAGCTAGATGTGTTATATGCAGTCTCTCCTTCCTTCCCCAGGGGAAAATTCATACGCTGATTTTTTATACCACTTGTACAGAAAGGCCCTCTACACAAACACAGTGAAACTTCTGTGTATAAAAACATCTGCTTGTCAGAAAGACATGGGTGACCTGCAATTGGATGCAAAAGCATATGCCCACAGGAAGGTGGAAAGTGAAAGCTAGTTATAAAATTAGAACCAATATACACTTATCAGAGAAAAATTACGCCTTTGGTTTTTTGGGATTGGCTTATTTCACCTAGCATGGAGGGAAAGCGGGTAAGGAAATTATGGAGGAATGTTGGATTGTGTAGAGGGTAATGAGGGGAAGGAAAAATGGTGGAAGGAGACAAACATCATTACTGTGTGTACATGCATGATTATACGAATGGTGTGACTCCACATTTTGTACAACCAGGGAAATGAAAAGTTGTACTCCATATGTGTACAATGAATCAAAATGCATTCTGCTGTCATGTATAACTAAATAGAACAAACAATAAAACATTAGAACCAATACCAAAAGCAAAAAAAAAATACTTATGAGGAAAAACAGATGTGAAAGCAAATGGCAAAAGGCATATAAGAAAATGGGTTGCAACAGATTATGTAGAGAAACTTCCTAAATTTAACAAGTGACAGAAGGGATGGATCTGAGATATGACTGATGGACTTGACCAGGTGAAATCCATGAACTTCCACTTAGCCCATCACCATGTGGAAAAGAACTCAACAGCAACCAGCAAAATTAGGGCAGAGTCTCCATTTTTTCCTTTGGGAAGAATCACATCAAAAGATAAAAGCACTCAGTGCCCACAAAATACTTTCACAAAGAATGTGGAAATGTAAAGAGAAAGGAAAGTGCTAACAGAATATGCTCTACCTCTTCAGTAACAAAAGCACTTGGTTTTCCTTTTGCTTATCAGATACAGCTGTTTTTTTTTCCCCATGTGAATATGAAGCATGAAAGGAGGCCTTGTGAAATTTATTTCTCAGGAACTGTTTCTAGGCAGTATTAGCAAGTGATCCATTGTCAGGACCTGTAATGAGTACAGGACCAGGCTCAGACATATTCCATGGTAAAAATTAAAGAAAAAATATTCTCGCTTCACAGCACTGACCTCCACACCTTAATAATCAATTGTCCTACCCCAAAATTGTAAAATCCCTTAGATATACTCAATTTTATGGGAAATACCTTATGCCATTTCTTCAGTCTCATGCAAATAGAATTCTATTCCCATCACATAATGGTCAATAAGGATTTGTGCATTCAAATGTCTAAAAGACACCTCTCTTTATAAAATGTTGAATAAGTTGCAAATGAGTTAGTGAAGTAAGTACACTTAGTGTTCTCTCAGCTCTGGGCTGGGCTGGTTTGGCTCTCGGGTAACCTAGGTCAATTTTGTCAGCTTCTATCCTGCTGAACCTTTCCTGCAGTATCTGCTGGGATCTCAGACTCACCTGGATGGGGTTTCTGAGAAGGAGGTCTCTGCATGGCAACCTGGACTCCTCCTGGTTGGTTGATGATGGAGACTGAAGCTCCGTCGCAGACAAGACGGCAGGAGGGAGTGAAGCACTAGACCCCTAATACACCTAGGGCTCCAGAATGTCCTGTCCAGACTACGACTTTGCTGAGGGACAGCAGCAGAGGATCTATTTATAGCTCCATCTCTCTACTCATTAGGTACATCTCCTCTTATTACTGCAAACCCTGAGCACCTGATGTCCCTGTGGGTCACTGGTCAGAGCCAAAAGGATAATTGTCCTGCTTGTTCTCTGTTCCCAAGGGAGTGTTAGAAATCAGGGGACTCCAGTCATTATTGCTCCTTCTCCATTAAGCCTCCTGATTCCCAGAAATCTAACAGCCTTAGCACTTTTGTCCAATCCTTAGTTACAATTTCCCTCAAAGTCCAATTTACCTGACTTTGCAAGATGACTTGGAACCTCCGAGCTCTTGCTTGTGAGGCAACACAGCTCTCGATGAATTCAGAGTATTTCATTTCCCTTCAGAGAATTTCTTATCATCAAGAGAGAGAATTGTGTTTACTTATTAAAAAACCACGAGGTTTCTACAACTCATCTTCATGTCTGTAAAGCACAGAGGAGGTTCACGCTTGGAATACAATGTAGGCATTGTCATTTACTCTTTTTTTAAAAAAAATTAAAATGCCACATTTGTTTTTTTACATTTTTATTTGTTCTAATTAGTTGTTCATGATATTTATACATTTTGAGAAATCATACATAAATGGCATGTAATTTCTCATTGTACATATTGTAGGGTCACATTGGTCATGCAGTCATATTACAAAACATTTGGTAGTTTTAAGAGGTACATTTACATGTTTTAAGGCACCATGAACTGAAGTTAGAATCTACTGGACTCTCATTTTATTTTACAGGTGTTCATTATAACTCATTACTATTAGGGACTCATGTTACCTTTGTGGAAATGTGCCTCAAAATGCTAATACATCTGCCCTGAATTGAACTTTGTTGGGAATTTCATCAAGACGTTCCCAGTTCTGTTCCAGCTTGGTGGGCTCCACCAGGGGTGACTGTGCCTTCAGGAGACACTTGCAAATATCTGGAGAAATTTGGATTATAATAGCTGGGTAGTTGGTACTGAACCTAGCAGGATGAACCCAGGGATGATTCTCAACATCCTATAAGAGACAGGATACCATATCACAAGGTATTATCTAGCACAAACGTCAACAGGGAAAAGTTCGAGGACACCAGATCAGAACTTCTCCAGCTTCAATGTGAATATGAATTGCTTGGGAGTCTTGTTCAAAGGCAGACTGTGATTTCTGATTTGGCAGGTATAGGGCCACTCAGTGCATTTGTTAATAGCATTCAATATTGTTGATGACCATCCTGGTCTGTGCATGATGGCATGGAACTTCGAGGGTATGATGTGGAATAAGAGTCAGGTTCAGGTATTATGAGAACTTCTCCACCATGAACACCTCCATCACCTCTGTTCTGATTTTAGGTGGTCAGATTGAACTCGGAAGCTAAACTTCTGCCTAATCAAGTTGACACTTGCTGCCTCTACACTTCCCTCATGAAAGGGAATCAAACTTATTGACCTTGGCTCCTAATATATAAACTTGGTAGATTCCCTCTTCTCCATGGAGTTTCTGTGTGAACTAAGTCATAGGCTCACAGGAAACTACCTGCCCAGTGGAGATGCTCCACAGACACAGCCATGTGACCATCACCTTGCTCCTCATTGGCTCAGGTCAAGTGACATCACAAGGGTATCCTGGCAGAGGAAGTGAGTCCAGCACTGACCTGCTCCTGGGAGACAGTGAATGGTGATGGAGGGGACGTGGCCCCAGGATGCAGGCAGGCAGCTAAGAGCCTGAGCCCACCACCCATCCTATTCTGCTTGGACTCATAGACGCCATCTCTGACCCACCTATGGTGGGTCTAAGAAGGCACAGTAAATATTTTCAAACTCTTTTAAGCTGCTTTACTGTGCTACTCTTGAGAAATCTATAGAGCTGATGTTTCTTGGTGCATCAAATTATTTCTCCTTTGCTTCTAATCATTCCTGGTACAAATCCATAGATCATGATTCATGCCACTGGAAATATAAAATGTTTGCCTCTGATTCTGCCCTTGGAGACTTTGTTTCATATTTTATGACGAGTTATCACTCCATTTTCTACAGGAGGACATACAACCCTACCCCCTACTGGGGTTCTTGCCCTGTCTTGCCTGATATGAATGCATTTCCTTCTGTGTGACTTTAGACATGGACAAGAGGGTGGCTAACTTTGGGTGTCTACTTGAGTAGATTAAGGAATTCCATGAAAATTTGTAAATTTCATTTCTCTTTCTCTGGGAGAATGTTTCCAGAGAAGATTGTCATTGAGTCAATGGACAGAAGGCTAAAGCTTCTCTCCAGGAGAGCACCACCATCCAAATGTCTGGGAGTCTGGAATGAACAGGAGAAGAGAACAAGGGGAAGCTCTCTGCTGCCTCTTCCTGCTGCAGCAGGTGTGTTCTCTCTGCTGCAGTTGCTGGGCATCCGACTCCAGTATCTTAAGCCTTGGCCTCGTCCACTGGTACCAGCAGCCTCTGGGGTCTTGGTGTCTCTCATCTTGGACTGACTGGTGCACCATTGACCTCCCTGGCACTGAGGCCTCTGGCTTCTTGGACTGAGGCACAAACTTGGCTTCTCTGGCTCTGCAGGCTGCACACAGCCATTGTGGAAATACTCAGCCCTTGTTATCATGTGAGTCAATCTCATATATGATCTCATATGTAATATACATATTATATATTATTAGCTTTAATCACAGTAGAACACCAGAATTATCCTCCAATCTGACTAACATTTTATCCATTCACTAACTTCTCTCATCCAGACCCTCATAATCCCCGTTCATGAGATCAGCTTTATTAAGTTCTCCCTGCAAGTGAAATCATGCTGATTAGTTTTTCTAGGTTCACTGAAGAGGTGTGAAGTGCATCTCACTGTAGTTTTGTTTTCTTTTTTTGGGGGGGGAGGTGGCACTATTATTCTTATTTATTTTCTGTTTTTAGAATGAGATGTAGATCACACATGTCAAAATCCACCCTTTCAAAGGGAATGTTTCAGTTTATTCAGAGTAGTGCAACTATCACAAGTATTGACCTCCAAAATATTTTCATCAAGTTCCAAAGAAACCCAATGACTGAACTCATTCCTTCCTACCCTAGAGCCCTTGGCACACACTAACGTACTTTTTCTGAACATTTCATAAATGGAACCATATGCTGTGTAGTCTTTCAAAATTGGCTTCTTTACATTTAGCATATTTTTTAAGGTTCATCAGTTTTGCAGAATGAATGAGTACCTTGTTACCATTCATGGTTGAATAATATTCTATTACATGAATATACCACATTTTCTTACTGCATTCATCAGTTGATGGACTTGGGCTGTTTCCATTTATTACTTAATATGAACAGTGCTTATATGAACATGCATGCTTAAGTTTTTGTGCAGACCCATGCTTTCTGCTCTCTTGGGTACATAACTAGGTGGGGAATTGCTGAGAAATAAAGTAACTCCATATTTTACTTTTTTTGGTATCAGAGATTCAACCCAGGGGCAATTAACCACTGAGCTACATCCCCAGCCCTTTTTTTTTATTTTCATTTTAAGACAAGGTCTCACTGAATGGCTTAGGACCTCACTAAGTCGCTGAGGTTGGCCTCACACTTGTGATCCTTCTGCCTGAGCCTCCCAAGCTGCTGGGATTACAGGTGTGTGCCTCTGCACTCAGCCATATTTAACTTTTTAAAATTTTCTGTTTATTTTTACAGACTGAATTTTGATTCACTGTATACAAATAGGGTACATCTTTTCATTTCTGTGGTTGTGCACGAGGTAGAGTCACACCATTCATGTAATCATACGTGCACATAGGGTATGATATCTGTCTCATTCCACCATTTTTCAGATGCCCCTCCTCCCTCTCATTTTCCTCTACATAAGCTAAAGTTCCCCCATTTCACTGTGGTTTTTATTAACATCGAGTTCACTTTTTGGTCTCCCTATGTAAAGTTTTATTGGGAGACAGTCACACCTACTCCTTTGTGTGTTGTCTGTGATGGTTTCCACATTATGGCAGAGCTGAGTCACTGTGCGAGACCATCTGGCCTGTGAAGCTTGAGACATTTACTCTCTTCCCCTCCACAGAGGTTCAATGGCCCCTCCCTTCAAGCAAGTGGGTCAGGTGAGAACAGTATTAGTGAATGTGTGTGTATGTGCATGAGCTTTCTTAGGTAAGAGCTTCTTAGTGGATAGGAGATAAAACAGGGGAAGGAATCCAAGTAGCAGGTATCCAAGACCTCACCCTTGCAGCCTGTGACTATGTTACCTCACCTTTAGCACACAACTGTGAATGCTGTCTTTAAAATTTATAACAAATGTCAAATAATGAAGTAGCAGATTATTATTCTTGCCATCTGTTCAGTTTCCTTTGTTTATTGTGATAGTGAGATATTGCTACGTGACAAGCAACTCTAAATGCCAATGATTTAGTGTAATGCCTTTATTCAAATAGGGTCATATGGAAAAATTATTCTGAACTTGCTTTAGTGAAACAGCATGCATGTATGTGCAGGAGTGCTTCTGGCCTGATATCACAACACTGGGCAAGAATCCAGACTCTCTTGCAAGTTATGCTGAGGTTATGATGATTGAAGTGATTCTTGAGCAAAAAGGACATATACAATGGATGACAGTGATATTGTCATTCACTACCCCTCTAGTGGTTATCCAAAATTCAGAGAGGGGAGGATATTTCAATGAAAACAACATAAGGATTCATTTTCTAGGCAGCACTAGAAACTTTCAAAAAAAAGGAAAGATAAGTTAACAATGAACCCTAAGTCTGCCAACCAATCTTCAGTGAGCAAACCCCCTTACACATGGAGAGTACTCTTCCACACTTCAGTAATAATATCTGAACTATGAAAAGACATTTTGCATAGCAATACAAGGTGCAATGTACAAGTCTGTCATCATATTTGAGGTCCCATCTGACTCTGAAGCCAAATAATTCAACCTATTATTTCTAATTTACTTTCTGTCGCAGCATTTATTGGAGTTGTAGATGAGAGAACTTGAACTTGTTTTTGCCTGTGATAATGGCAGATCTGTGGACACCGAGTTGTAGAAGGAAAATAATCCTGATAAAGAGAAGAAATGCTTCTGCTCAATCAAAAAACAAACTAGTTTGTTAAAACCCATATCCTAGGGAGGAGCAGACAAGGACAGTGAGGTGTAAAGAAAGGATGAACCCTGAGGGGAATCTCTGATCCTGGCCTCTCCTCCAGCATAAAAGGATGTGAAGGACCTACATTGTGAAGCAGGAGTTTTTCCATCTGAAGAGCACAGCACAGGGCAAGGTTTTAGTACAAACAAACCCAAACTAACTCGTATGGTCTATGTCCTTAAAGGAAACTATTCTTCAGAAAGTCATGTTGTCCCATGGAATAAAAGGTAATTTCCAATATTTCCAATCCATGATGGAAACCAAGTTTGAGGGATTGTGCCGCTGGTAAAGGGGATGCTGAGTGGATGCCAGAGAAGCAAGAATCCAGGGTGATTTAACAAATGTTCAGATAAGTAAAAATCAAAAAATGGAAACTACAAAAGTAAATATGATCCAGTTCTAGTTGCACAATCTGGTCAAAATATTGTATTTCCTTGCTCTGAGGCTTAAAGCCTGGCCATAAGCAGCAGTTTTTAGGGGTCACTATAATGGAGACATTTTTATTTTCTCAAGGAGTGCTTTCAGAGTGCTCTTGATATCCTTATTCCTGAGACTGTAGATGAAGGGGTTCAGCATGGGGGTGACCACAGTGTACATCACTGAGGCTGTTGCAGTTGAACGCAAGTTTTGGGTCACAGCAGAACTGAGGTACACGCCCAAGAGTGTGCAATAAAATAAGAAGACCAAAGAGAAGTGAGAAGCACAGGTGGAGAAGGCTTTGTATTTGCCCCGAGCTGCTGAGATTGCACGGATGGAGGACACTATCTTGGAGTAGGAGTAAAGGATACCAGCAAGGGGGCCACCAGCCAGCAGAACAGCTGAAATATATACTACCAGGTAATTAAGGAAAGTGTCAGAGCAGGCAGAGGGGACCACTTGATTAGGTTCACAGAAGAAGTGGGGAAATTCCAAGTCTGTGCAGAAGGACAGGCACAACACCAGTAAGCTGTGCAAAAAAGAATTGAGGTCACTCATGAACCAGGATGCAGCACCAGCAATCCACAGAGCCTGTGGTTCATGATGGCCATGTAGTGCAGTGGGTGACAGATGGCAACATATCGGTCATAGGCCATCGCAGCCAGAAGGAAGTTGTCCAAAGCTACAAATAATGCAAAAAAATGCATCTGGGTGATGCAGCCTGCATAGGTAATGGCCTTGCTCTGTGTCTGGATGTTCACCAGCATCTTTGGGATGGTGGTGGAGGTGAAGCAGATGTCCACAAAGGACAGGTTGGAGAGGAAGAAGTACATGGGTGTGTGCAGGTGGGAGTCTGAGATGGTGGCCAGGATGATGAGCAGGTTCCCAAGCACAGTGACCAGGTACATGGAGAGGAAAAGCCCAAAGATGAGGAGTTGCAGTTCTGGGTCCTCTGAAATTCCCAGAAGAAGAAATTCTGCAATTTGTGTGTCATTTCGTGGTTCCATGTTCTTTGATTGACACCAGGAAAGAGAAAAATAACAGCACTAATTTTTCTATCTGGTTCCCTTTAAGTCATCCCCTGCTATGTCCAGTAAGAAATTCCTGTCCCTCTGTACCTTGTCCTTTCTGTATTACATGCTCCACAATTTTAAGAAACTATTCCTTCATGAACATGTGGGATATAAATTGGGTCCAATTATGTTCCTGGCTCTGTCTTGGCAGTGAGCCTTTGAAGTAAAAGTACCTACAATCTATTCACACAGAAAAACATATGTATGTAAGGAAATGAATGAAAACCAGAAACTGGAAGAGGATTTTGAGAATTTTCACCATAAGGGAATGATAGATATTTAAGCAGACACAATTTAACTTTATACAAACTATCCATGAATTAAAACATCACACCGCATCCCATATGTACACAGAGATTTTAAAACAGTTAAAAGATCAAAAGACTTGGTGAATTCCACCTTTATGTATCCCTATAAATAAGCAATTAAAAAAATGGTAAATAGATGGACGCAAGGCCAGTGGAGTAAAGCAGAGTGAAAGGGGAGAGAGAAGGTACTAGAAACTGAAATGGAAAAATGTATATTCCATGCTTGTGTGAGTATCTGAAAATGTACCTCACCATTAGGTATAGCTGTATTTTATTTAAAAACAAAAAAAGTCTTCATAAAAGAATTGATTCTTTAACATATCAGATGGTAATAACTGTTATAAAGAAAACATGGGCCGGTAAGAGAGGAGTAGATGGAAGGAGGTGCTATTTTTTATGGGCACAGGTAAGACAGGCTAACAAGATGACATTTGAGTGGAGATCTCAAGGAGGAAATGAGAATCAGTGAGATCGTCTGCAGAGTGTGTGCCTGGCTGGAGGAGTGAGCAGTGCAATGTCCCTGCAGGTGATGCTGTTTCAAAACCCAGCCCTGGTGGCCACCAGAGCCAACAGGAGGAGACAGAGGAGGGACCTAGTCTGAGAATGGGGAGAAAGGAGGTGGCCTCCCTGACACTGCTGAGAGGTTGTGATCCTCAAGGTGCAGAGGGTCCTCTGTCCACACGTTGTTCCTTGTCATCTGTTTTCACCAGCTTTACTTGAGGGTAGTCATATCTGAAGAACTGCATGTACATAATATGCACAATCTGGTGAGTTCAGACACATGTGGACCTGGTGCCCCTCACCCAATCAATGCTATACACACATCCCTCACTTCCCAGAGTGGGCTTTGCAGTTTTGTTTGCATGTTGTTTTCTGTGGTAAGAACAATGAACATGAGCTCTGTCCTCATAGCAGAACTTCAAGTGCACAGTGTCCTTTGTTACTGCCTGGACCTGTGTTGCACAGCAGGTGTCTGGAAATGCATGATCCTATGTAACCCTGACTTCATATTCACCAAAGTCAGCTCATGCATCCCATCCTGCTCTCCTTGATACCACGCTGCTCCAGGCGTTCATCAGATTGACAACATATACCGGAATCATGCAGTATTTTGAATTAAATAACATTCTCTGGCTCCCTCCTGATATCTCTCTGTTATTTAGGAGTCAGATGCCTGTGTTATAAAAGGCACAGTGTGGCCAGACAACAAATGTACAAGAAAAGAAAATAGAGGCTTAGGTCCTTGATGAACACAGATGTAAAAATCCCCAACAAATACTAGCAAAATGAGCTCACCATGTTAAAGGATTATTCCCAATAAGGATTATATGAGCTCAGGGACCCTGGCTCTGAGGACCGCTCACTCTCCATGAATGTCTTTAGAATTTCACACCGTCCTGGCCCTCTGTCCTCCTTCACAAGATGCACTCCTGTGGAGGTTCTGCCACAGATGCACTTGCTCCCTGGCACTCTTCCTCTGCCATCACAGTGTAAGGTGCACACAGCAGAGATCTTACCTGCTTCGTTCACGTGTGGATTCACACAACCATAAAACAATTTAGAATGCAAAGGAAAAAGTTTAAAATTGATGGTTTTTACAATGAAAAGAATGACAGGTGGATAAATGAATTCAAAGCAATTGCATTAAATGCAAAGGGGTGAAAGTTTAAATAAATTCTCAATGCAATGTTTTAAAGTAGCCATGCTATTATCCCAAAATGAGTCAACATTGCATTGCAAACATATAGAAATAAAATAACAAAAATAAATGCTACCATACAATGAATCAAAATAAATAAATTATTATCAAAAAAAGCTTCCTTAGGAGCAGTGGAAGGAATAGTATCCAAGGTTATAATCCCATCCTATATAAACCCAAATGCATTCAAATGTGCTTATGACACCAGACACGAAGGCAAGAATAATGAAATTAAGTCACATATGATTAAAATATCCTCACACCTGGCTTTACCTCACCTATAATAATATTCATACCCAATGTACAGCAAGGGAAACCCCATGAATATAATGAAGCTTTTGGGTGTAAAATGTAAGCTGAGAAATATGTAGGCAAGATTTAGTTGAATGCAAAATACACGTTCCACTGGGCGACAGAAGATGATTTCTGCTCACCACATAACTGACCACAGGACCTATGCATCACAGAGACTAACAGGCACTTCTCTTCATAGCACAGCACATGAATTGAGCTCAGTCCAGTGAACAAACACAGAGGTCTCTGAGCTCTGGGCTGAGCTGGCTTGGTTCTCAGTGTTCTCTGGTCAATTTTGTCAGGTTCCATCCTTGCTGAACCTGTCCTGCAGCACCTGTCAGTGCTTCAGACTCACCTGGATGGGTGTCTGGAGAGGATTCTGTGTGGAAGTCTGGCTTCCTCCCTGGGTGGCTGATGATGGAGACTGAAGCTCTGTCCCCAGACAAGGCAGAAGGAGGGAGTGAAGTCCTGGTGCCCTAAACAGACTTTGGACTCCAAAAGAAACTACCCTGTTCTCTCCAGTCCCTCTCTGAGGGACAGCATCAGAAGATCTTTTTATAGCTCCCTACCTCTTCTCATTAGGTACAGTTCTTCTTGTTAACTCCAACGCCTGAGTCCCTGATGTCCCTGTGGGCCACTGGTCTGAGCAGAAAGAAAATTTCCTGCTTGTTCTCTGTTCCCAAGACACCAGTTTAGCAACAGGGTGAATCTGGTCTTCATTACTCTTTGCCCATTAATTTCCCTTCCATCCAGAAGTCTAACCTCCTTTGCACTTTTGCCCAATTCTTACTTATAATTCTATTTAAGGTCTGAGTTACCTGAATTTGTTAGATTCCTCAGAACTCCAAATCACTGCCTTGTACAGTGGCACAGACCCTGACTTGTTTAGAAAATTGCTATTCCCTGTTTAACAAAGGGGAGAACTGTGTTCATGTTTTTAAATAAAAACCATGACAAGTTACTACATCTTTCGGTTTCCTATTGGTTTTTACAAAACATGTAGGTGTTTCATACTTGGAATACAAAATTTGTCATTTATTCCTTCATTTACGAAACTTTTGGTAATTATGAGAGGTATTCTAGATTTTTTATGCACCTTGGGTTGAATTTAGAATCTTTTGAGTATAAAATCATTGAATTTCTTCATATCCATTGTAAGAATTTAATACTGTTAGGGACCCACTTTACATTTGCAGAAACGAGGCTCTGATAAGTTAAGTGATGTGCTCAAAGTCACAACTTCAGGAAGAATGAGATTTTCTCAAAATGCTCTTGGTTCTGCTCTGGGTCAGTGGTTCTTCCCCAGGTTGATGATGCCTCCAGGAGACACGGGTGATGTCTGGAGAATTTTTTGAGTTGTAAACTGGGAGTTGGTGCTGTGCCTAGTGGGCCGAGGCAGGGATGCTGCTCGGCATTCCACAACACACAGGAGGATGCACCACAGAGTTACCTGACCCAATGGTCAACAGGGGGCAGTTTGAGAAACACTTTTCTAGACCAAAACTTTTCAAATGTTGATGTGAATATGAATCACTTGGGGATTTGTTTGAATGCAGATTTTGACTGGGGAGGTCGGGGTGGCCCAGAGATTGTGCATATGAAACTAATTCCCGGTTGATCCTGAGCCTGCCAGTCTTGATTGGTGGGCCACTTTTTATAAATTGACGATAAAGTTGTATTCACTTAGAGCACAAATCATAATGTTTTGACATATATATGTGATATATAATCCTGTATATTCACACGAACATATCCCTTTGTGGATATCATATATATGTATGTGGATGACTAAATATAGCTCATTAACTTACACATTACTTCACGTAGTGTTTTGTGATGAGCACAGTGAAATTCCACTCTGGGTACTTTTCAAGATATTGATAACTGTGATCACCATGCTGTGCAGCAGATCTCATGAGCTCACTCCACCTATCTGATGGAAATATGGTATTCTTTGACCGACATTTTCCCAACATTCCCTCCCCAAAACAACCTCATCTCTGGTAACTACCATTTGAATCTTTATTTCCGTGAAATTAAAATGTTTAATTTGTGCATTTGAGTAGAATATTTGCGTCTGCCTAATTTCCCTTAGCATTATGACCTCTAATTACTTCCGTTTTTTGGCTTAGGACAGGACTTCATCTATTTTTATGGGTGAGTCTTGTTCCATTGTGTATATGTGCTGTACTTTCTTTATCCATTCATCTGTTAGTGAGTACGTAGGTGGAATCCATGTCTCGGCTGTTTTGAATAAGGCTGCAGGAAATAAAGAAGTGCAGAATGTCTTTGGGATACTTCATTTGTTGTATGAATACGGCTATGGTTTAGATATGGGTGTTTCCTAGAAGACAATGTGTCAAAAAGCATAAGAAAGTTCAGTGGTGGAAATATTGGGTTTTGAGAGCTGTAACCTAATCAGTGCATTAATCCACTGAAAGGGATTTACTGGGTGGTAACTGGAGGCAGGTAGGGTGTGGCTGGAAGCATTAGGCCTTTGGCATCCTGCCTTTGGGGTTCATATTTTGCCCATGGTGAGGAAGCTCTCTCTGCTTCCTGATTGTTGTGTCCCTCAGTTGTTTTCCTGCTCTAAACCCTTCTGTCATGATGTTCTGCCTCATCTCAGGCCCAGAGCAATGGAGTCGGCCATCTGTATACTGAGACCTCTGAAACTGTGAGCCCAAATCAACTTTCCCTCCCCTATGTTGTTCATGTCAGGTCTTCAGGTCACAGCAGTGAGCAAGCTGCTTAAAACAAACAACAGTGGTGGCATTGCTGAACCACGTGGTACTTCCATTATTGAGCACCAAGCGTGTGCTCCAGCATCAGAGTGAAGTATGCATCCCGAGGCCTTCTCCCCTGTGAATGCCTCCCCCTCCTCGGTTCTGATTTTAGGTGCTCAGATGTGGACTCAGTAGCTCAGCTTCTGCCTAAACATGTTGACACTTGCCTCTTGAATGCTTCCCTGATGACAGGAATATTCCCAGGTCCCAGGCAGGCAGCTCAGGGCCTGAGTCCACCACCCTTCACTGTGCTGGACTCATGGACACTGACTCTGACCTGCTCATGTGGGCTGCAGGAGGCACAGTAAGAATTGTTAGACTCTTTTATGCCGCTTTTCTGTTAAGGTCTTAGCAGATCAATGCAGCTGATGGTTTTTGATGCATTAAATGATTTCTCCCATTCTTCTCATCCTCCTGTGGCAAATCCAAAGCATAAAACTTATAAACATTCGATGTTTAAGGAAGAGTGAAATGCCTCCCGTGTTTTACATTTATGGGTGATTGTCACTCTTCAGCTGTCTACAGGGAGACTGTACAAACCCACCCACCACCTGGGTCTGGACAGTGCCTCCCATGGTAGGAGCATGCATACATTTTGTGTGCTTTTTGAGCTAGACAAAGGGTGATCAATGTGGGGGATCAAACTTAATTACCTGGAGGGAATCCTAGAGACTCTGTAAACTGTTACTTCTGAGTGTGTCTGGGAGGCAGTTTCCAGAGAAGAGCTGTGTGGGGGTCAGGGAGTGGGTGAAGTCGACCCTCCCTGAATGTGTGTGTTGGGGGCTTCTCCAGTTGCTGGGGCTGGTTGGTAGGACAGGTGGAGGAGGGGAATCCTCTGGCTGGGTCTTCCTTCTGGAGCAGGGAACATTCTCTCCTGCTGCTACCCTACCTGTCAGACTCTGCTTTTCCTGTCTTTGCACTGTGGGAGCAGCTCCATTAGCCCTCTGGGGTCTTACTAGCCTTTCGTTTGGACCAGGGGGTGCACCACTGACCTCCAGGTCTCTGCAGCTTCCACCATCTTGGACAGAGTCACAAGACTGGCTTTTATGGCCTCCAGTCTGCAGACAGTCATTACGGAATTACTCAGTCTTTGTGATTGTATGAGTCAATCTTGTGTCTATATCTGCATTGCTATCATCCTGTGAATCCCTCTATTTCTCTTCTGCTTCTTCTTTTTCTCTGTACAACCCTGACTACTAAAACAAACGACCTGTGTATGTGGCAGGTCAGCTGTGCTCCAGGGTTAGTTGCACTTGATCAGCCAGATGTGTGGGATGGGACTGGCATCTTATCAGCCAAACAATAATCTATATGTAAAATGCAGAATCACAGAAAAAACAGAAATACATCTTCTCAGGGAAGGTTATTTCTCTTCTGGCTTGTATGTACAGATGCTCCTCCCAATACCATCATAATTTAAGAATATCAAAATCAATCAATTTATACACCTAATATACTGAACATGGTAACTGTAGAGAATTGATTATTGGTTGTGATGTTTGTGTGCCTGACTGGGTGCCACTGAGCTTTGGACCACAAACATTCAAAATCCAAAGTTGGATTTCTACTGAAAGCTATTAAAATTCACATAATTTTAAAGTAAAAAAAATAAGTAAGTTGAGGAACCATTTGTATTATTTTCTGAGTTCAAATAATCGTTGTAATCCAAAATACCTATCCACAGAAAGATAATTTTAAAAATAGAAACATTGGGCTTTATCAAAATTTTATGACACTATGCATTGCTTTATTTTAATATTTAGTATCCCTCAGTGTCATAAGTGAAGTAGGACAATATTTTTTAAACCTTAACAACTTACCTTGTTTATGAAAACCAAACTTAACAAAAAAAAATTAAATTTTCTCATCAAAACTCTGCAAATAAAATGGAAAGAATACTCTAATTATCAAAAATACATACACATATCTGATAAAGAATTTACGTGTTTCCACAAGTTGAAAACAATAAAAAAAAATGACAAAATTCTTGAAGACCACATTCAAAAATATTTACAGAATGCATTAGTAAGTAAAGCATCTGCATGCGAGTCCAGTCAGGAAGGCTGCATGGTGTGCTCTGTTCCATTGTCCGTGGTCAGGCGTGTCCTGACACAGGGTCAATATTGCTATCACAGGAGGACAATGAGCTACCCAGAGGTGTTCTCAGGCCCTCTTCACGTCCCTGTCACTCAGTCTGTAGATGAAGGGATTCACTGTGAGAATGATCAGGGTGTTCAGGACGGACACAAACACTCCTGTCGAGGAGGTATGGGCCCACGTAGAGATGAGCTGGACTCCCAGGCAGGTTCTGTAGATCAGGAGACAAGCACAAGATGAGAGTTACAGGGGACATACTCTGTACTTCCATCCTGCTGCTGAGATTCACTGAAACAAAGCCATAATTTGGAAACAAGTGAAAAGGATCTGCTAGAGGAAAAAAACCCTCACATGCATTACAGTATAAGACAGGAAGTTATTGATGAAGGTGTCAGAGGAGGTGAGCTTGAGGACCTTAGGGAACTGACAGAAATACTGCAGGATTTCCCAGACTAAGAAGAGCAAAAGCGTCAGTACACTTAAACTTTCAGGAAGGGCTCTCGGCATGCTGATGACCAGATCAGAAGAAGTAACTGGGCACAGATTCTGGGGCTCCTGAGGATGGTATAGTGCAGGGGGTGGCAGATGGCCAAGAAGTGGTTACAGACCATCACAGTTAGGAGTCAATTGTTCAACAGTCCAAAATCTGTGAAAAAGCATATCTGGGTGATGCATCCTGCATAGGTAATGGCCTTGCTCTGTGTCTGGATGTCCACCAGAATCCTTCAGATGGTAGAGGAGGTGAAGCAGATGTCAGAAAAGGACAGGCTGGAGAGGAAGAAGAACATGGGGTGTGCAGGACAATGAGCAGGTTCCCATTGATGGCCACCAGGTACAAGGACAGGAATAGCCCAGAGAGAGCAGACTGGAACTATGTCTCCTCAGAAATTCCCTGGAGGAGAAACACTGGAATCCCTGTGTGGGTTTTTGGTTCCACGTAAAGTAAAGGACTCCAGGAGAGAAGCAGCAGCTAGAGGAATTGAGCAGTCCACAGCCATCAGGAACCTGGCTGCCTGGAGCTTGAACCCAGTGCTCTGAGGAGAGGAAGCATTGACTTGATGGTGCCTTCACTGTGGTTGGTCAGACTGGGGCTTTTCAATGCCACCAAATTCCCCTTTGTTACCACCACTAGCTGGAAAACCCAGACACAAAACCTGATTGTATCCAAAGCTGACTTCCTCTGTTCACCTCTGTCCTGATACCAGCTCGGTCAGTCTTTGTCATCTGAGATGACCTCTGAATTCCTTTGGTACTTTATTTTTAATACACTGATAGCAATGAATATTTCAATAAACAAAGTCATGAATTTATGAAATTTCCATAAATGTTGGTAATCTCATATTTTAATAGCTGTTTAATTTTTAGTTAAAATTACAAAGCATTGATTCATCAAGGAAGAAATCACCTCCAACAAAATATCTCTCCCATGAAAAAAGACACCAAAGTAGTAATTTTTAAATCTCACCTGATTGCAGTCTCTAAAAATTATTTGGAATTACATGAAAACAATTATCCAATGTATTTTATGGAACTATTTTAACCTTAAGGCCAAAAGAAAACAGCCTGCTGCAATAGCAGCAACATAAGAGAAAGCATCCATTGGTTTAATTAATCACTACAAATGGAAAAAATCTGGAACAAAGTAGCTCTAAAATATAGTCATAAATTTGTCAAGCATACTAAATATGACGACCAGGTAGCAACCCAAGAAGGCAATGCACATTTCATACTGGTATTGTTATTTATTATTATGTTATAATAAATAAGTGGAAAAATTATCTAGGGTCATCTTAACAAATGGAAAAGACTATATAAAAACAGTTGGGAGAAAGTCAGAAATAGAAACATCTTTCTTAAATTTTCATTTGTAACTAAAAAGAACAAGAAAAGGCAATGGGATCTATTTTGATGTATTTATACAAGCATGGAATCTATCATCTTTCTCATACATAACAAAATTGATTCCTTGACTATCAGCTAATATCTGCACTCACATGAAACTCATATGGAAGACAATGGGCCTGCCATTGTCTCTAAACAACACTGATCTGATATTTCAAACCCATGTTATTCAGAAAGTAAAAGCAATCTCAGCTTCACAGCTTGGATAAGAGGATATTGATCACATTTTCAGGTGATAAAATTGACAACCTAAAATCTATTGGAAAACAATTACAACCAAGAATTCATTTTGATGAAGCTAAATAATTTTTAAAAACAGGTGCAGTGGCTCCCACCTGTAATACCAGCTATTTCAGCGACTGACACAGGAAGACTGTTAATTTGAGGCCAGTCTGGCAAACTTGGAGAGACTCTGTCTCAAAACCCAAAGGACTGGGATTGTAGCTCAGTGGTAGGGCACTTACCTAGCCTGCATGAGGCCAGAGTGGTGCAAAAAAAATCCATATTATAATATCATTTTCTTCCCTATTTCCAGCAATAGACATATTATACGAAAAACATCTTATTCAATATACCATAGAAATGCAACATACACTGACCAGGATTTGACTTATTGAAGGTGATCAGGAAATGATATGAATGTTAAATCATATTTATAAACACTTCCAAGTTGTAGGAACTATGCCAATTTGTTGTTCTGAATGACCTCATTTCATCTCCCTGGAAACACTGGGGAGAGCCGTCAATCATGCAAATTGCAGAAACAACTGTCAGCTTAAATGCTAATGGATTGTTCGAGTAAATGTTCTATGCTTTTAAATTCAAGGTAAGTTCCTTCTATCCTTTGTTTCTCTACTGTTTTAACATGACTGAATGCTGGATCTTATCAAAGGCCATTCCTGCATCTATTGAGATGCTCATATGATTTTTGTCTTTAATTCTGCCAAATGTCTATTGAGCACACCGGAGTGCTCAGGCATGTAGTCCTTGCACTCATAGTGTCTCTCTCCTGTTGTGGGCTGAATATTTCTGTGACCTCTAAATTTTTATGTTGAGATCCTATCTCCCTGTGGACCCAGTTGGGCATATCATTTAGTCATTCTGAGCCTCACTTGTAGGAATGTAGAATGAGGTTCATTACAGTAGAGAAGATAAAGAAGGGACTTTATCACCTTAGTACAGTGACACATGCATACCCATGTCTACAGCAGCACGATTCACAGTAGCCAAACTATGGAACCAGCCTAGGTGTCCATCAGTGGATGATTGGATAAAGAAAATGTGTTACATATGCACAATGGAATTTTTACTCAGTCATAAATAAAAATAAAATCATGGCATTTGCAGGAAAATTGATGAAACTAGAGATCATCCTATTAGTGAAATAAATCAGACTCAGAAGGTCAATGTATGTTTTCTCTCACATACATAAGTTAGGAAAAAGAAAAAAGCATGGGTAGATACCCTAAAAACCAAAGGGAAATCAGTAGAAAGGGATGGGAGGTGGAGGGTGTTAGGGGAACTGCCAGGAATCATATTAGTCAATTTGTATTATTATATTCTGTGTGTGGGCAAATATGTATCCTATCATTATGTACAATTTCAATGCACCATTAAAATGTGGGAAAAAATAATGGACTTTAATAAAAACTAAACAAGAGAATTCTTAAAATTTACTAATCTCATGAAATGTGCACAAAAAATTCAAAAGTATCTCTTTGAATTATCGAATGATAAATACAAGGCTCAATGGCGATTCCTAACATATCTTGTATACACAATGTTTTCAATTATTTGTAAAAATAACATGGGTTTTAGCACTCATGGTTTTATATCAAGGTACTGCAGCTCCCTCATTAATGGGAGGAAGAGTAAATATTCAGGAGGTGTCAGTAGTTTTTCCCTGGCACAAGTCAAGGCTTTTGGGACCCAGGGGATTTGCAAAAGGCAAAGCATTTTAGACTTTGGACAAAACTTTCAGTCAGGTTTGGGATTTGTGTTAAGGTTAGATCTCCAAAAGACAGAAGAGCTCATGAGGAGAAATAAAGGCTCATTCCCCTGATATTAACCTGGTGCCTCCAGAACGGAGAATCAAGAACAAATTCCCTTTGGTGCAGAGCAAGGTCTCACTGGGAAACATGTCTCAGGCTTGGAATAAGAAGAGGGCAAGTGTCCAGTGAGCAGACACACAGACCTGAAGCTACTCCCTGCTGGTGTCCTCTGTGAGCTCTGCTTTTATTTGGATGGAGCGTGGCTGCTTGCATGGAGTCCTCTGACTGGCAGACTGATCTTCCACTCCTTCCAACTGTCTCACCTGGCAACAAAACCTCAGTCTTCTTCATCAAAGAGAGGAATTTGGATTCCACATTGAGACTTCCATTCAGAAGACCCATGCAGGTAAGTCTGAGGGCTGCAGGAAAGCTTCTCAGAGCCAAGAACATTTACCTGAGGTCACCCAAGAGCCAACCCAGCTCCACCCAGAGCGGAGAGTTTGCAGTGGTTATTTGTTGATTTGTTTGATTTTTACTTGATGTGTTTATTTAGCATGGAAAAAAAAAAAGCATGAAACACTGGACTCAGCTGTGCATGGGTCAAGCTGACCATGGTGTGAAGTCCTGGAATCTCAGCTAGATTTGGAAGTGAGAAGCTTGAAGCCTTTTCCAAGTAAGAACATATTCAAGGACATTTGCAATTAGTCAGGTGGGAGGGAAAATGAGAGTATTATCTGTGGAGGGACGTACAGGAGGAGAGGGCATTTCCTGTTTCTGAGATGGAGCACCACTTTGATTAGCTTATTACTATCATATACCCATTTTTCTATTGCTCTCAATATTTCAAAGAATTTTTCCAGTTCATTGTTTCTCTGTTGACTTTTGGAGTGATAATTTTTAGCCTTTATATATTTTAAATTTTAGCCAAGTATGTTGGCTCATGCTCATAACCCCTGTTACTCAGGAGGCTGAGGCAGGAGGATGGCATGTTTGATGCCAGTCTCAGCAACTTGATGACACCCTGTCTCAAAATAAATATAAAAAGGGCTGAGAATGTAGTTCAGTAGTAAAGTGCCCCAGGTTCAATCTCCTATAAACTGTTCCCCGAAAGTTTTCAAATTTTTTACTAAAATATATCTATGTTATTACTTTTGAGGTTCTTGTCTTATTCCACATATTTCATTAACTTGTGAAGTTTACATGTAATTTTCCTTATTTCCTCCAAAATGTGTCTATTACTTTCATACTATCATCTTCACTTCCTCTGAAGTTTTCTAAGATATGTGAACTAGGAGATTTTATTTTCCTATAGGTGGCCAGTGATACCAGTTTTATCTAAGTATTCAAACTTTTCAAACAAATTTGAATTAAACCGTATCTTGGTTTCTGTGTTCACATGCACCAAAGCAGAATTTCTGATCTATCCACCAAATGAGCTTCTCTCTGTGCCACACATTCAAGGAGCATTCTGTGTTATGCCCCTTTATGTCCAGGTTTGTGCCAACTTAGTTATTAGTTCATCATGGCGGCATAGAAGTGTTGATATTGTGCGTCTTCTTTTATTTAGTGCTTGATGCTGTGTTCAGTTTTGCTAGTGCATTTGTTTTGAGGTCACTCAGCTCAACCTGCTTCTACTTCCCCACTACTCTTTCTTGGGTCACTTCTCTCTGGTTTTATCCTATGGAATGGGCACACATTCACACACTGCTGTGAGACAGAAAGGTGAGTGAAGCAGGCGAAGTCTGCCCTCTTGGGTCCTGTTCCATGATGCCAGCGACAGCCAGTTCCTGGTAATAGCTGTGTATGTGCTGTGCTGTGTATGATGAGTCACTGGCAGGATTGTATTCAGTGTAAAAGGGTCAGTGTCATGGCGTGTGCGGGATTTTATAGAAAATTGCCTTGGCATCTTGGCAGAAGACCATAATCAGGACTAGAGTGTGCCCATTGGATTTGTTCGAAGAGTTCACAACAGAAACCCCAGGAATAACCCAGAAAGTGAACCTCACCAGAAAAACCAGGGAGGGCCTGCCTCTGCTGCTGTCCATACAGTGACCAGCGGGTATTAATCTTTCTGTGTCCTGCTTATTTCACAGAATGGGAAATATCAACTGGTTTTTACTGTGGAAGCTAAAATGTTGATTCAGAGAAGCAGGAAGTAGACAGTGGATACTAAGAAGTAATAGAGGGGAAATTCAATTAACAGGTACAACATTATAGTCACACCAAGGAAGAACATTTGGAATCTATTGCACAGGTGGTGCCTGCTGTTGGCTGTAATGTGCATTTCAGAAAAAATGGAAGGAAGGATTTTGATTATTCTCAGCGTGACAAAATAACAAATATTTGAAGTGATGGTATTTAATTACCCCAGTTATATTATTACACAATATATACATGTCATACCCCACCATTATGTGTCAATCAAAAATGCAATAAAACATTAAAAAAACGAATCACAGAAATCTAGATTGAATGTCACAGAAACAAATTCTCTTCTAATACTTTTTATGAAAATAGCCATATTTTGTTGTTCTTTGTGTATGTCCTGTTTTGAATTTCTGCTGCATTATTCCCTTCACACTTTTTTTTCCTACATGAATATTCCACCTGTAAATGTCTTGGACCAACAAGTTATTATTATTACTTTTGACTTTCAGGAATTTGGTCTTGCTGTTTTGTGCATGCACCCTGGTCCATGGGGGGTGTAATTGTAGTTGGAGGTTGCCAGAAACAGGGAGTGTTTCCTTCCACACAGTCCCTTGTGGCCTGAGCTCATTAGTGTTTTTCCCCTTAAGGTCTTTTAATTTCTCTCTAGTTGAGCAGATTTCTCCTATTCCTTTAACCACAGGGTAGAAAATAGCAATGCCAAAAGGATCTCCCAGATTACATGTGTGTGGGAGATTTTCAAACCGGAATTTCTGGGTCACACTTTTTCTTGTCTGTTTCCTTTTCTAAGTGTTTTAATGGTGCATTGTAGTTATACATAATATTGTGTCATTTTCACATAGTCACATGCAGGGATGTAATTTGCTCCATTCTGGTCTTCAGTACTTCCTTTTTCCCTTTCCTGTTCCTCTTCCTCTACCCTACTGGTCTTCTGTCTGTTCACATTATAGTTCTTTTAATTGGTGCTTTATGGATATACATAAAGGTGGAGCTGGGTACCAGCTTCTACCCACTTTGCAGAATGATGCATTGATGCAGACAGCTTGCCTGGCGTCCATTCCCTTTGAATAGTGAGACTGGGTATGAGGGGCACAGGCCCAGGAGAGCAGGACTTCTGGTGTGCTTTGGGGTTTGTGTTGTTTTGTGTGTCCGTCTATAAAGGTGAGAGCAGGTTTCAGAAAATGGGACCCAGGATTCAACAAATTCCAAAAGGTAACTTGTACTACAGAGGTCAGGACTTCAGGCAGCAGATGGTAATAAACCAGGATTACATTTAAGTCCACACAGGCACCTCGTCAGCCAGCTTCATGGAAGGTTCTGCAGGAGACCTGGACAGAGTCTGCTTGCATGGAGCTTCATCAAGAGTGAGACAGCTTTGTTCTTCATTCTTGTCTGATGCCAGTGCATGTCACCCTCTCCTTATTCTTACTGACTTTCTGCAGATGGTGGCTCCAGCCCTGTCTTCTTGAAGGTCTCTTTGTAAATGTCACTTACTGGCCAGTCTGGCCTGGACACATAGTATAAAATGAGACCCCCTCTCTACCTTCTGCTTCACAGCTGCTTTCTTTCCTTCATAGTAATGTCACATTGCACTTGCCACATGATTATTTCCTTGCCTCCCTGTTTTTGCTGGTGTTACTTCTCCATCATCAGGTGTTAGGAATACTTGCTTTCTTAGCCATGATCCATCATGGCTCTGGTATTCCCTGGAACATGATCATCACTAAATTAATTTACATGAAGGCATGAAATAAATTCATACTATTGAATACATAATCTACTGGGGAAAGTGTGAGGGTGATATGAATTCCAAGTCAGAGATGGCAAAGGATCCCCTAAAGGGAGCAGATTAATGCAGAAAGCAGAGGAATTGTGTCTCCAGTGTGAAATGGAAATGATAATATGCATGTCAAGTTATTCCATAAAACTGTGCCATGTTTCTCTCTCTCTCTCTCTGTCTCTCTCTCTCTGTGTGTGTGTGTCTCTGTCTTTTAAAGAGAGAAAACCACATGGGGACAGAGAATGAGACTCAGATTTCAGAATTCCTTCTTCTGGGAATTTCAGAGGACCCAGAACTGCAGCCTTTCCTCTTTGGGCTTTTCCTCTCCATGTACCTGGTCACTGTGCTGGGGAACCTGCTCATCATCCTGGCCACAATCTCAGACTCCCACATGCACACACCCATGTACTTCTTCCTCTCCAACCTGTCTTTTGTGGACATCTGCTTCACCTCTACCACCATCCCAAAGATGCTGGTGAATATCCAGACAAGGAGCAAGGTCATAACATATGAGGGATGCATCCTACAGATATATTTTTTCATACTCTTTGGAGTTTTGGACAATTTCCTTCTGACTGTGATGGCTTATGATCACTTCGTACCTATCTGTCACCCTCTGCACTACACAGTCATCATGAATCGTCGACTCTGTGTGTTGCTGGTGCTGGCATCCTGGATCACCAGTGCCCTGAATTCCATGTTGCAAAGCTTAATGGCATTGCGGCTGTCCTTCTGCACAGACATGGAAATCCCCCACTTTTTCTGTGAACTTAATCAGGTGGTCCTTCTGACCTGTTCTGACACTTTTCCAAATGACATCGTGATGTATTTTGCAGCAGGATTGCTGTTTTGTGGTCCCCTGGCTGGCATCCTTTACTCCTACTCCAAGATAGTGTCCTCCATCCGTGCAAACTCTTCTGCTCAGGGGAAGTACAAAGCCTTCTCCACCTGTGCATCTCACCTCTCTGTGGTCTCCTTATTCTATTGCACTTGCCTAGGGGTGTACTTCAGTTCATCTGCTACACACAACTCACACTCCAGTGCCACAGCCTCAGTGATGTACTCCGTGGTCACCCCCATGCTGAACCCCTTCATCTACAGTCTGAGGAATAAGGACATCATGGGAGCTCTGAGAAGACCCTTCAGTGGGAAGCTCTAGAGGAGACCTTTTTCAGGAACTGCCTGTGGTCCCAGGTTGCTAACCTGCAGAGCCAGAAATTCCAGTTCCTTAATCTGATCCTGACATAGAATGCGCTCTTTCCATTTATTTCCTGTAGTTGATTTCTTTCATTTCAATGTCTTTGTCAAATGGAAGCAACCTCATTAATAAGTTTTCTGCTCTGTTAGCCAATATTTTTCTCTCTCTCAGTTTTCTACTTTCCTGGTGTTCTTCCCGATCTCAGATCAGAGGCAGTTTTGAGATTCCTGTCATTCTCACAGAAAGAAGTTGCACTCATCCTCTGGAATAATCTGCACTTGCAGTTGGGGTCATTTATGTCATTTTGTTATAGAGGAAGAACTGGGGCCACAATTCTTCATTGTTCTGTTCTTTATTACTGTCTGTAATGCTGCCTTATTTGGTTTGTTATAATGTAAACTTCAACATACCAGTGACTTTACAGCTCATCATGGGAGTTTATAGTCACAGGTATATGATGCTCTTATTCAGCACAGTTTTCAACACATGCTGTATTTCATGGTTAGGAGTAATAATGAAACATTGCAATCAAATACACATTAAACCTGTATGATCTTACATGTTTACACTAAAAACAACCAGAAGGACAAATTACACAAATCAGGGACTCAACGTGGTATTAGAGTCAGAGGACCTTACATTTTCAAATGTCAATCAGACTGTGAGTTTTCAGTCACACCTCCATGAAAGGTCTATTTCTCAGGCTGCACATCTACTCTTTGAAATGTGAAATCTTATCTTTCATGCATAAGGGGTTTATTCAGTGACTGAAGGATTTAGCATAAAATTCTTACTGTTCAGGACATAAAGTCACTTTTCTTGCTTAATAATTCTTACTTCTGAGGAAAATCATGACTCCTTCAACATTAACAAAATATGACACTCATTAATTTTTATTTGTAAACATTAAAGTGCAGGTGAGTGAACTGTGTGTACATCTACACTAACTTAATTTTAATTTCATCTTTTATGTTCCAAACTCTCTTCAGTGCTCATGAGCAAAGGAGGGCTTCCATAAGAAATTGAATCCTGCCCTGCCGAGCCTTGGCCAGGAGGTTGTGCATAGGTCACTCGGTGTCCCATACACACATGCCTTTTTTTCCCACCTGCCCTGGTTACCTGGAATGGAAACTCAACAATGGACCTTTCTAATGTACCACGTGAACCACAGATATTTGGTGATATATATATCACCAATATATATATATATATATATATATTTAAAAAATTAATTAAAGAACTATATAATACTCATAATACTAGAAGGGAGATCAATAGAACAGCAGATCAAGGGAAGGGAGAGAGGAGGGATAAGGAAGGTACTGGGATTGAGATTGATTGAATCACGTGACCTGCATGTCTCACTATGGCATAACTATTCCTACTATCATGGATGATTATACTGCCCAACAAAAGAATAAGAGCTACATATACACAGCAGAATGTTGCAGTCTTAATAAAGAAGAAATAGGGGTCATTTATAGCTGGAGGACACTGTGCAGAGAAATAAGGGAGGCACAGAGAGACACACACTGCCTGATGTCACCAGTGTGTGGAATCTAAACAAGATGACCTCTTGGGAAAAAGAGCAGAGAGGTGGTCACAGAGGGTGGAAAGAGTGTTGGGAAGAAAGGGCTGTTGGTCAAAGGGTGCAAAGCTTCAGTTACACTGGAAGAATGGGTTTTAGTGATCTCTCCTGATGCTGGGTGACATAAGGTAAAGATAATATATATTTTTAAATTATTAGAGAGATTTTTTAAATATAGACTCAACTGTGCACCTGGCAACCAGTCAAAGGGTAAAGAAAATGTGACCCATACGCCAGAGCGAGCATCAGACATAAAGAAGGATGAAATCCTGTCACTGACAGCAAACAGATGGAGCAGCAGGATGTGGAACTGCTCAGAATGAGGCAGAAACAGGAGGCCGATATCGCCCCCTCCCTCTCCCACACAGGAACCCAAACACGGAGGAGCTAGAGTGGAAGTGTTGCTGGAGACAGTGCTGCGTGCTGTGGGGAGGGAGGGAGAGTGGAGGGAGGTGGCATGACCAGTGCCCCCTGGTGTGCAGGTCACTGAATCCCATCAATCTTCACCTGATGTGGGTCAATAACAATGAAAAGTAAGACAAAAATGATAAAGAAAATAAAGTGTGAGCAACCCCTCTGTCCTCCACTGACTCCCTAGTGAGCAGAGAGGAGGACAGTTTTCTGAAGCTGACCAAAAGTCCTTGCTTAGGAGATGCAGGGCACTTAGTGAACAAGGCTCCCTGAGCTTCATGATGTGAGCCTTTCCATGGAGCCTGGGCTGGCCCAGAACTCCTGAGCTCATGCGATCCCCTCACCACCGCCTCCTCAGTAACTGGGGTTACAGGTGTGTGACAGTGCACCCAGCTAGAAGCCACCTCTGAGAAAAATAGAAGAGACTGTTTGTAAGGTACTAATCTCAGAGCCTCACACAAGAAAGATCTAAATGTTTTCACATGTAATTACCAAAGGCTTTGTCAATGAAGGACTAAATGACAACTTTGACCATGCATTGAGAGAATGTTCTAATTGGTCTGGGGACAGTGTCTTATAGCCAAGAATGAAGTACCCATGGTTTATAAGCTTGGGTGAAGAGGGGGATAGAAACTTCCTGCAGGTATCAGGGGCCGTGTCTCCAACACAACCCAAGGCTATGGAGATCCAAGGGACCTAATCCAGATAGGTTCCGTGTGTCAGACCTGGGAGAGAACTTCAGTTCATGAGGTTAAACCTCTGGAAGGAAGAAGAGGGCATAAGAGGGAGTAATAAACTGAATTCTCCTGACTCTGGATCATGTCTCTTGGGAATAAAGAATCTCCTGGAAAGAGAAATGTCCTTGGTGCAGAACACTGTCCAGCAGGGGAATTAATCATGTGCCCAGCGTTGCCACAGTGAGGATGTGCCTAATGAGAAGTCTGGGGAGCTGTGTATGTCTCCTCTCTGCTGTTCCTCAGAATGCTCCACCTTGGACAGGAGAGGACATGGTGATTTCTTGCTCTCAGAGAGCTCACCCAGGTCAGTGAGACCCATGAAGCCCTGCAGTAGAGGTTCAGAGAATGGACAGCAAGAGCATTGACCTGAGGTCTTCCCAGAGCCAAACCAGAACTGCCTGACCTTGGAGATTGTGGTTACCAGGCTGTTGGATGGTCTGCTTTCCTGCTTAATTCATTGATTTATTTATTTATAATACTGAAAAGGGAAGTGGCATTTTAACAACCTTTTCTCAAAAAAATAGATCAGTCCTAGAAGTGGAAAAGCTGTGGCCTCCAGAGCTGGGAGGACGTGCAGGGAACTGAGGGGACGGCCAGGGACACAGGGTGGAGCTCACAGGAGGAATGACTCTAGTGCTCTCTTGCTCAGTGGGTAACGTGGACACAGCTGCTGGTTGTGGATTTGAAATAGCTGGTAGAGAAGATTCTGTTTGTTCCCAACACACAGGAGTGATCCATGTTGAGGGGGATGGAGATGTTAATTCCATACTACTCCCAGGTCTGCTTGTTTTGGACACACACACACACACACACACACACACACACATACACACACACAGAGCAGTCCAATGTGTGACTGATAATCACACATGGATCACATGTATTCAATGATCACACAACTATCATTGCTGCTTAAACCTTTAAATATATTTTTAAAAAGGGTCAACACCAAAGCCTAAGTATTACATAGTGAAGAACCATATCAGAAAAATACAACAGGGGCCTGCCTCACCCAGTGTCCAGTGCTGTGGAGACAATGGCCCGGAGGTGCAGCAGCCTCTGGGAGGTGATTCTCTTGCTGTCCTAAAAACAGTGCTGAAAGCATTTTTCTGTCCTTGGTAAACTTCCTTTCATGAATTGTTGGTTTACAGTGTTCAACTTTCCCATGTGGGTGTTTGATATGCATGTTATGGACACTGAAAAGGTGTCCATTCTTTGTTTTGGTCCCTTCCAGTTTTACTGGCCACTGTGGGGACACATGGGAGGTGGAATGCTGCCAGAATCAAGGGAGCGTCCCCTTCCTTCCAGCATCCTAGGGACCCTGCCTTATTGGATGGGTCCCCCTCAGCATCCCATTCTGTTTATTGAGCATATTTTTTGTTTCTATAAGCTCAGGGAAGATAATGCCCATACAAACCTGGATCTAGAAGGTTACCTGTGATGGGACATTGACAGACTGGATTTCCTGACTACCATTGCTTCATTCTTTAGGGAAAAGTTAATCAGAAATTGGCAACTTGCCTTGTATCACTTCCTGTTGAATAGTGTGGCTGGGGTGAGAAGAGCGTTGTGTTAACACATGTGCTGTGTGTGTGTGTGTGTGTGTGTGTGTGTGTGTGTGGCTCCAAAGCAAGTGGACCTGGGAGTAGTATGCAGACAGTCCCCAAATTATGAGGATCAAATCAATCATATCTTTTAATGTTATGACCATGCGAAAATGATTTGCATTACAAAATAACTACTTCTAATGTTCAATTTTGGTATTCTTCCAGGCTGGTGGTATGTAGTACACTACCCCCTCATGATGCTGGGCTCTGGTGGCCCAGAGCTGGAATCCAGGTCAGCCGCACCCTCCCCTGGTGAACACCTGAGATTTCAGGGCTGCTGCGCTGCTCAGCTGGGAAGCTGGTGGGTGGGGTGTGTCAATGCATTGCTGACCTGTGGGGTCCCAGCCCTTCTGATGACTTCATCAGGACATAGTCCACCATCATCCCCGAGCTTCCACATTCCTAACACAGAGCCAGGACTCAGGACGACAGGTGAAATAAAGTGACAGTGCAGTTCTATCCAAAGGAAAGTTCTGCAGCTAATTTATAGTGTGAATTAGAAAACTTTGGGCAGAATCATTTGTCTTGATGTTTCAGGGGCACAAGTCAACTGCATTCTTCAACGTGGTAAATACGATTTTAAATGTATTTTAGTGAACACGTAACATTACTACCTATTTACGTGGTACAGGACAGAAATTTGGAACATGCATGCAGGGTGAAATGAGCAAGTCAGGTTGGTCAGCATTGCTTCTCCTCCAGTATTAGTCACTCCTACATGCTGAGCATCTTCAGGCTCTTGTAGTTACTGTGAAGTGTGTGGAAGGTTGCTGTAGCCACTGTTCCCCTACTGTGCTGCAGACCCCAGAGCTGGCTCCTCCTGCCTCTCAGAGTTTGGGGGTTATTGTGTCCTCTGCCTCTGTCTCCCATCCCTCCTACACTTCCCAGTCTGCAGTGACCACGATTTCACTCTTTTCCTCTGTAAGGTCACGATTTTAGCTTCCACACTTGAATGACAGCATGCTCTGTTTCCATGCACGCTGCTGCAAATGGCAGGATTCATTGTTTCTTAGCTGAATATGACTGTCTAGTGTTCTGTATCTCCTTGCACTTCCTCTCTCTATTCATGCCCTGATGGATACACTGATGAATTCCACATCTTGATTTCTGTGAACAGGCTGTAATAAGCACAGCCTGCAGGGTCCCTGTGTGGATTCATAGACTTTGCATCTGCACAGAGAGTTTTTCATTGTCTTCAGTCCACATCCCTCTACACCGTTGCCCTTATTGTAAATTAAATTAGAGTTTCTACGTGTTTCCTCATTTGCTTCCCACCAGATCCTTATGCACTGGGTGACATTAGTGCAACATTTTACAGCTAAAGCGATGGAGTTTCAGAGTGCCTTTCTATGTTCATGCAGTGCTAACAAACACAACACTGGGACTGACACTGTGGGCTCAGCATGCTGCTGTCAGCTCTGAGATCTGAGGAGCCACACACAGCTGCTCTCCCCAGGCGTAATCACACCTTGTGACACATACCACCAAGGAAGCTGTTCTACAGAAGACATTACAAGGAGAATCACCTTTTAAATCAATTTCCATGTTTAATTCACACATAACAATTGCATCTATTCATAGTGGACCATGTGATACTTTGATACATGTGTCAATGTTTAATGACAATATTGGGGTGAGTATCCCAATTATGTCTTTCAGCATTTGTCATTGTGAGGGACAGGAAAACTCAGACTCCTATTTTCTAACTATTTTGAAATAAATAAATCATATGGGAACTCAAGTCCCCTGCTGTGCTGTGGGACACTAGGACTTCATCTCCTCCCTGTGTCTTTTACCATAACCTAGCCCACCCACGTCCTCCCATCCCCACACCCCTTCCCAGCCTCTGGTCAGTGCTCTTCTCTCACCTCTGAGCCGTCACTGTCCATCTTGCTCTTTCCTGTTGCCACTCTGGCTTCCTTGCTGGCCTTGGACGTATGAAACAGGCACCTTCCTCAGGGCCTTGGCATGGTCTTTGCCCCCTGCCAGACACTCTTCCCTGACAGCCTGTGGCACTTGCTCTGTCTTCCTGCAGATTTTTTTTTTCAAATATGATTTGTCACCTTTGCTGGTCTCCTCAGAAGCCAATTTTAAAAGAGTTCCTCCACCCACTCTCTTCTTTTTGACCTTGTTACTTTTTCTTCCAAGTGTCTCCTTATCTGAATGCTACATCATTTTCAAAATTGCTTATCATCTTTCTCCATCTTTGGATTGTGCCATCATTTTTCTGCCTGTTCACACATTTTCTAGACCATTCGTTGAACATGGAAAATATTCAATTTTTGTTCTTCAAATGTGCTAGGAATTTCTCAGTATAATTGTAGAATGTACGACCTCTTGAGGAAATGCTCAGACATGGAAAGGAATTTCTAATCAGTGAATCAGGGTGATGCCTGGAAGGGGACCAGATTCAGAAGAAATATAAAAATGTGCTTTTTCTACAAAGTGGAAATGAGAGCAAAGTAGAAATCTAAGAATAGTAATGCATCTTTTCTCTTTCTCTCATAGTCACACCAACAACATGAAACCAAGGAATAGCACACAGATTTCAGAATTCCTTCTTCTGGGATTTGCAGAGGACCCAGAACTGCAGCTCCTCATCTTTGGACTTTTCCTCTCCATGTACCTGGTCACTGTGCTGGGAAACCTGCTCATCATCCTGGCCACCATCTCTGACTCCCACCTGCACACGCCCATGTACTTCTTCCTCTCCAACCTGTCCTTTGTGGACATCTGCTCCACCTCCACCACTGTCCCAAAGATGCTGATGAACATCCAGACACAGAGCAAGGCCATTACCTACACGGGCTGCATCACCCAGATGTACTTTTTCATTCTCTTTGTAGGGCTGGACTTCTTTCTTCTGACTGTGATGGCCTATGACCGCTTTGTGGCCATCTGCCACCCCCTGCACTACAAGGTCGTTATGAACCACCAACTTTGTGTGTTGCTGGTTCTAATGTGCTGGATCCTGAGTGTTCTGAATTCTCTATTACAAAGCTTAATGGTGTCCTGGCTCTCCTTCTGCACACATGTGGAAATCCCCCACTTTTTCTGTGAAATCAATGAGGTGGATCACCTTGCTTGTTCTGACACTTTCTTTAATGACATGGTGATGTATTTTGCAGCTTTACTACTGGCTTGCTGTCCCCTCACTGGTATCCTTTACTCCTATTCCAAGATAGTGTCCTCCATCCTTGCAATCTCATCAACTCAGGGCAGGTACAAAGCCTTCTCCACCTGTGCATCTCACCTCTCTGTGCTCTCCTTATTTTATGGCACAAGTCTAGGTGTGTACCTCAGTTCTGCTGCCCCAG